>NC_060177.1:95986390-96022525 GCF_021184085.1 Oncorhynchus gorbuscha
AGTTACAGGCCATCTATTGATAATAACACAAGACTACAACAACCTGGAGTTACAGGCTATCTATTGATAATAACACAAGACTACAACAACCTGGAGTTACAGGCTATCTATTGATAATAACACAAGACTACAACAACCTGGAGTTACAGGCTATCTATTGATAATAACACAAGACTACAACAACCTGGAGTTACAGGCTATCTATTGATAATAACACAAGACTACAACAACAACCTGGAGTTACAGGCTATCTATTGATAATAACACAAGACTACAACAACAACCTGGAGTTACAGGCCATCTATTGATAATAACAAGACTACAACAACCTGGAGTTACAGGCTATCTATTGATAATAACACAAGACTACAACAACCTGGAGTTACAGGCTATCTATTGATAATAACACAAGACTGTAACAACCTGGAGTTACAGGCTATCTATTGATAATAACACAACATAACCTGGAGTTACAGGCTATCTATTGATAATAACACAAGACTACAACAACCTGGAGTTACAGGCTATCATTGACAATAACACAAGACTACAACAACAACCTGGAATTACAGGCTATCTATGATAATAACACAACAACAACCTGGAGTTACAATTATCTGATAATAACACAAGACTACCTATGACACAGGTTACAGGCTATCTATTGATAATAACACAAGACTACAACAACCTGGAGTTACAGGCTATCTATTGATAATAACACAAGACTACAACAACCTGGAGTTACAGGCTATCTATTGATAATAACACAAGACTACAACAAATCTGGAGCTACAGGCTATCTATTGATAATAACACAAGACTACAACAACAACCTGGAGTTACAGGCCATCTATTGATAATAACACAAGACTACAACAACCTGGAGTTACAGGCTATCTATTGATAATAACACAAGACTACAAACAACCTGGAGTTACAGGCTATCTATTGATAATAACACAAGACTACAAACAACCTGGAGTTACAGGCTATCTATTGATAATAACAAGACTACAGCAACAACCTGGAGTTACAGGCTATCTCATTGATAATAACACAAGACTACAACAACCTGGAGTTAGCAGGCTATCTATTGATAATAACACAAGACACAACAACAACCTGGAGTTACAGGCTATCTATTGATAATAACACAAGACTACAACAACAACCTGGAGTTACAGGCCATCTATTGATAATAACACAAGACAAACAACAACCTGGAGTTACAGGCTATCTATTGATAATAACACAAGACTACAACAACAACTGGAGTTACAGGCTATCTATTGATAATAACACAAGACTACAACAACCTGGAGTTACAGGCCATCTATTGATAATAACACAAGACTACAACAACCTGGGAGTTACAGGCCATCTATTGATAATAACACAGACTACAACAACCTGGAGTTACAGGCTATCTATTGATAATAACACAAGACTACAACAACAACCTGGAGTTACAGGCCATCTATTGATAATAACACAAGACTACAACAACCTGGAGTTACAGGCTATCTATTGATAATAACACAAGACTACAACAACCTGGAGTTACAATTATCTATTGATAATAACACAGACTACAAACAACCTGGAGTTACAGGCCATCTATTGATAATAACACAAGACTACAACAACCTGGAGTTACAGGCTATCTATTGATAATAACACAAGACTACAACAACAACCCTGGGAGTTACAGGCTATCTATTGATAATAACACAAGACTACACAACAACTGGAGTTACAGGCTATCTATTGATAATAACACAAGACTATCTATTGATAATAACACAAGACTACAACAACCTGGAGTTACAGGCTATCTATTGATAATAACACAAGACTACAACAACCTGGAGTTACAGGCTATCTATTGATAATAACACAAAGACTACAACAACAACCTGGAGTTACAGGCTATCTATTGATAATAACACAAGACTACAACAACAACCTGGAGTTACAGGCTATCTATTGATAATAACACAAGACTACAACAACAACCTGGAGTTACAGGCTATCTATTGATAATAACACAAGACTACAACAACAACCTGGAGTTACAGGCTATCTATTGATAATAACACAAGACTACAACAACAACCTGGAGTTACAGGCTATCTATTGATAATAACACAAAGACTACAACAACAACCTGGAGTTACAGGCTATCTATTGATAATAACACAAGACTACAACAACAACCTGGAGTTACAGGCCATCTATTGATAATAACACAAGACTACAACAACCTGGAGTTACAGGCTATCTATTGATAATAACACAAGACTACAACAACCTGGAGTTACAGGCTATCTATTGATAATAACACAAGACTACAACAACCTGGAGTTACAGGCTATCTATTGATAATAACACAACAACAACCTGGAGTTACAGGCTATCTATTGATAATAACACAAGACTACAACAACCTGGAGTTACAGGCTATCTATTGATAATAACACAAGACTACAACAACCTGGAGTTACAGGCTATCTATTGATAATAACACAGACTACAACAACCTGGAGTTACAGGCTATCTATTGATAATAACACAACAAACAACAACTGGAGTTACAGGCTATCTATTGATAATAACACAAGACTACAACAACAACCTGGAGTTACAGGCTATCTATTGATAATAACACAAGACTACAACAACAACCTGGAGTTACAGGCTCTCTATTGATAATAACACAAGACTACAACAAGCAACCTGGAGTTACAGGCTATCTATTGATAATAACACAAGACTACAACAACAACCTGGAGTTACAGGCTATCTATTATAATAACACAAGACTACAACAACCTGGAGTTACAGGCTATCTATTGATAATAACACAACAACAACAACTGGAGTTACAGGCTATCTATTGATAATAACACAAGACTACAACAACTGGAGTTACAGTCATCTTATTGATAATAACACAAGACTACAACAACAACCTGGAGTTACAGGCTATCTATTGATAATAACACAAGACTACAACAACCTGGAGTTACAGGCTATCTATTGATAATAACACAAGACTACAACAAACAGGAGTTACAGGCCATCTATTGATAATAACACAAGACTACAACAACAACCTGGAGTTACAGGCTATCTATTGATAATAACACAAGACTACAACAACCTGGGTTACAGGCTATCTATTGATAATAACACAAGACTACAACAACCTGGAGTTACAGGCTATCTATTGATAATAACACAAGACTACAACAACTGGAGTTACAGGCTATCTATTGATAATAACACAAGACTACAACAACCTGGAGTTACAGGCTATCTATTGATAATAACACAAGACTACAACAACCTGGAGTTACAGGCTATCTATTGATAATAACACAGGACTACAACAACCTGGAGTTACAGGCCATCTATTGATAATAACACAAGACTACAACAACCTGGAGTTACAGGCTATCTATTGATAATAACACAAGACTACAACAACCTGGAGTTACAGGCTATCTATTGATAATAACACAAGACTACAACAACAACCTGGAGTTACAGGCTATCTATTGATAATAACACAAGACTACAACAACCTGGAGTTACAGGCTATCTATTGATAATAACACAAGACTACAACAACCTGGAGTTACAGGCTATCTATTGATAATAACAAGACTACAACAACCTGGAGTTACAGGCTATCTATTGATAATAACACAAGACTACAACAACCTGGAGTTACAGGCTATCTATTGATAATAACACAAGACTACAACAACCTGGAGTTACAGGCTATCTATTGATAATAACACAAGACTACAACAACCTGGAGTTACAGGCTATCTATTGATAATAACACAAGACTACAACAACAACCTGGAGTTACAGGCTATCTATTGATAATAACACAAGACTACAACAACAACCTGGAGTTACAGGCTATCTATTGATAATAACACAAGACTACAACAACAACCTGGAGTTACAGGCTATCTATTGATAATAACACAAGACTACAACAACAACCTGGAGTTACAGGCTATCTATTGATAATAACACAACAACAACCTGGAGTTACAGGCTATCTATTGATAACACAAGACTACAACAACAACCTGGAGTTACAGGCTCTCTATTGATAATAACACAAGACTACAACAACAACCTGGAGTTACAGGCTCTCTATTGATAATAACACAAGACTACAACAACCTGGAGTTACAGGCTATCTATTGATAACACAAGACTACAACAACAACCTGGAGTTACAGGCTCTCTATTGATAATAACAAGACTACAACAACCTGGAGTTACAGGCTATCTATTGATAATAACAAGACTACAACAACCTGGAGTTACAGGCCATCTATTGATAATAACACAAGACTACAACAACCTGGAGTTACAGGCTATCTATTGATAATAACAAGACAACAACAACCTGGAGTTACAGGCTATCTATTGATAATAACACAAGACTACAACAACAACCTGGAGTTACAGGCTATCTATTGATAATAACACAAGACTACAACAACCTGGAGTTACAGGCTATCTATTGATAATAACACAAGACTACAACAACAACCTGGAGTTACAGGCTATCTATTGATAATAACAAGACTACAACAACCTGGAGTTACAGGCTATCTATTGATAATAACACAAGACTACAACAACCTGGAGTTACAGGCTATCTATTGATAATAACACAACACTACAACAACCTGGAGTTACAGGCTATCTATTGATAATAACACAAGACTACAACAACAACCTGGAGTTACAGGCTATCTATTGATAATAACACAAGACTACAACAACCTGGAGTTACAGGCTATCTATTGATAATAACACAAGACTACAACAACAACCTGGAGTTACAGGCTATCTATTGATAATAACACAAGACTACAACAACAACCTGGAGTTACAGGCTATCTATTGATAATAACACAAGACTACAACAACCTGGAGTTACAGGCTATCTATTGATAATAACACAAGACTACAACAACCTGGAGTTACAGGCTATCTATTGATAATAACACAAGACTACAACAACAACCTGGAGTTACAGGCTATCTATTGATAATAACACAAGACTACAACAACAACCTGGAGTTACAGGCCATCTATTGATAATAACACAAGACTACAACAACAACCTGGAGTTACAGGCTATCTATTGATAATAACACAAGACTACAACAACCTGGAGTTACAGGCCATTTATTGATAATAACACAAGACTACAACAACAACCTGGAGTTACAGGCTATCTATTGATAATAACACAAGACTACAACAACCTGGAGTTACAGGCTATCTATTGATAATAACAAGACTACAACAACCTGGAGTTACAGGCTATCTATTGATAATAACACAAGACTACAACAACAACCTGGAGTTACAGGCTATCTATTGATAATAACACAAGACTACAACAACCTGGAGTTACAGGCTATCTATTGATAATAACACAAGACTACAACAACAACCTGGAGTTACAGGCTATCTATTGATAATAACACAAGACTACAACAACCTGGAGTTACAGGCTCTCTCCTCTCGCTCACACGACTCAGCCAATAGCTGTACTGCTCTCTCCTCTCGCTCACACGACTCGGCCAATAGCTGTACTGCTCTCTCCTCTCGCTCACACGACTCTGCCAATAGCTGTACTGCTCTCTCTACACAGACACACCCCTCCGGTCCTCCCCATCACTCACTGCCTGACAGTGAAATAGATTTTTAAGAGAAATGCCACGGTGCAACCTAGAAATAGCACAAAAACCCGCCATCCTCGACAAAATACATTTTCACCTGTGACATCGTTTTCCCCAATCTTGTGGGAAAACCGCGAACATTGCAACACTGCTGTTTTGTCATGTCAGTAGTTCAAGGTTTCCCAAATTTGGTCCTGGGGCCCCCCCTTGGTGCACTTTTTGTTTTTTGACAAGATGGCGACACTGAAATGACATTTCCTGACGATCAAATACGCCACCAAGCATTCTCATAGGACACAATGGTGTGATGTCATCGATGGCTTCATCCATATTGTTTTTTACAGTCAATGAGCTAGATGTGGAATAACAGACAAGATGTGGAATAACAGACAAGATGTAGCTAGATGTGGAATGACAGACAAGATGTGGAATAACAGACAAGATGTAGCTAGATGTGGAATAACAGACAAGATGTAGCTAGATGTGGAATAACAGACAAGATGTAGCTAGATGTGGAATAACAGACAAGATGTGGAATAACAGACAAGATGTAGAATGACAGACAAGATGTAGCTAGATGTAGAATGACAGACAAGATGTAGCTAGATGTAGAATGACAGACAAGATGTAGCTAGATGTAGAATAACAGGCAAGATATAGCTAGATGTGGAATAACAGACAAGATGTGGAATAACAGACAAGATGTAGCTAGATGTGGAATAACAGACAAGATGTGGAATAACAGACAAGATGTAGCTAGATGTAGATTGACAAGACAAGATGTAGCTAGATGTGGAATAACAGACAAGATGTAGCTAGATGTAGAATGACAGACTAGATGTAGCTAGATGTGGAATAACAGACAAGATGTAGCTAGATGTAGATTGACAAGACAAGATGTAGCTAGATGTGGAATAACAGACAAGATGTAGCTAGATGTGGAATAACAGACGAGATGTAGCTAGATGTAGAATGACAGACAAGATGTAGAATGCCAGACAAGATGTAGCTAGATGTAGATTGACAAGACAAGATGTAGCTAGATGTGGAATAACAGACAAGATGTAGCTAGATGTAGAATGACAGACTAGATGTAGAATGACAGACCAGATGTAGCTAGATGTGGAATAACAGACAAGATGTAGCTAGATGTAGAATAACAGACAAGATGTAGCTAGATGTAGAATAACAGACAAGATGTGGAATAACAGACAAGATGTGGAATAACAGACAAGATGTAGCTAGATGTGGAATAACAGACAAGATGTAGCTAGATGTGGAATAACAGACAAGATGTAGAATGACAGACAAGATGTAGAATGACAGACAAGATGTAGAATGACAGACTAGATGTAGAATGACAGACAAGATGTAGCTAGATGTAGAATGACAGACCAGATGTAGCTAGATGTAGAATAACAGACAAGATGTAGCTAGATGTAGAATGACAGACAAGATGTAGCTAGATGTAGAATGACAGACAAGATGTAGCTAGATGTGGAATAACAGACAAGATGTAGCTAGATGTAGATTGACAAGACAAGATGTAGCTAGATGTGGAATAACAGACAAGATGTAGCTAGATGTGGAATAACAGACAAGATGTAGCTAGATGTAGAATGACAGACAAGATGTAGATTGACAAGACAAGATGTAGAATGACAGACAATATGTAGCTAGATGTAGATTGACAAGCCAAGATGTAGAATGACAGACAAGATGTAGCTAGATGTAGAATGACAGACAAGATGTGGAATAACAGACAAGATGTAGCTAGATGTGGAATGACAGACAAGATGTAGAATGACAGACAAGATGTAGCTAGATGTAGATTGACAAGACAAGATGTAGAATGACAGACTAGATGTAGCTAGATGTAGAATGACAGACAAGATGTGGCTAGATGTAAAATGACAGACTAGATGTAGAATGACAGACAAGATGTAGCTAGATGTAGAATGATAGACAAGATGTAGCTAGATGTAGAATGACAGACAAGATGTAGCTAGATGTAGAATGACAGACAAGATGTAGCTAAAGGTGGCTAATCACCACCTTCCGGAGACACCTGAAACCCCACCTCTTTAAGGAATACCTAGGATAGGATAAGTAATCCTTCTCACCCCCCCCCCTTTAAGATTTAGATGCACTATTGTAAAGTGACTGTTCCACTGGATGTCATAAGGTGAATGCACAATTTGTAAGTCGCTCTGGATAAGAGCGTCTGCTAAATGACTTAAATGTAATGTAAATGTAGAATGACAGACAAGATGTAGCTAGATGTAGAATGACAGACAAGATGTAGAATGACAGACTAGATGTAGAATGACAGACTAGATGTAGAATGACAGACAAGATGTAGCTAGATGTAGAATGACAGACCAGATGTAGCTAGATGTGGAAGACCAAATGTAGAATGACAGACAAGATGTAGAATGACAGACAAGATGTAGAATGACAGACAAGATGTAGAATGACAGACAAGATGTAGCTAGATGTGGAAGACCAAATGTAGAATGACAGACAAGATGTAGAATGACAGACAAGATGTAGAATGACAGACAAGATGTAGAATGACAGACAAGATGTAGAATGACAGACAAGATGTAGCTAGATGTGGAAGATCAAATCAAATCAAATTTTATTTGTCACATACACATGGTTAGCAGATGTTAATGCGAGTGTAGCGAAATGCTTGTGCTTCTAGTTCCGACAATGCAGTAATAACCAACAAGTAATCTAACTAACAATTCCAAAACTACTGTCTTATACACAGTGTAAGGGGATAAAGAATATGTACATAAGGATATATGAATGAGTGATGGTACGGGGCAGCATACAGTAGATGGTATCGAGTACAGTATATACATATGAGATGAGTATGTGGACAAAGTAAACAAAGTGGCATAGTTAAAGTGGCTAGTGATACATGTATTACATAAGGATGCAGTCGATGATATAGAGTACAGTATATACGTTTGCATATGAGATGAATAATGTAGGGTAAGTAACATTATATAAGGTAGCATTGTTTAAAGTGGCTAGTGATATATTTACATTTCCCACCAATTCCCATTATTAAAGTGGCTGGAGTTGGGTCAGTGTCAATGTCAGTGTGTTGGCAGCAGCCACTCAATGTTAGTGGTGGCTGTTTAACAGTCTGATGGCCTTGAGATAGAAGCTGTTTTTCAGTCTCCCGGTCCCAGCATTGATGCACCTGTACTGACCTCGCCTTCTGGATGATAGCGGGGTGAACAGGCAGAGGCTCGGGTGGTTGATGTCCTTGATGATCTTTTTGGCCTTCCTGTAACATCGGGTGGTGTAGGTGTCCTGGAGGGCAGGTAGTTTGCCCCCGGTTATGCGTTGTGCAGACCTCACTACCCTCTGGAGAGCCTTGCGGTTGAGGGCGGAGCAGTTGCCTTACCAGGTGGTGATAAAGCCCGCCAGGATGCTCTCGATTGTGCATCTGTAGAAGTTTGTGAGTGCTTTTGGTGACAAGCCAAATTTCTTCAGCCTCCTGAGGTTGAAGAGGCGCTGCTGCGCCTTCTTCACGACGCTATCTGTGTGAGTGGACCAATTCAAGTTTGTCTGTGATGTGTATGCCGAGGAACTTAAAACTTGCTACCCTCTCCACTACTGTTCCATCAATGTGGATAGCGGGGTGTTCCCTCTGCTGTTTCCTGAAGTCCACAATCATCTCCTTAGTTTTGTTGACGTTGAGTGTGAGGTTATTTTCCTGACACCACACTCCGAGGGCCCTCACCTCCTCCCTGTAGGCCATCTCGTCGTTGTTGGTAATCAAGCCTACCACTGTTGTGTCGTCCGCAAACTTGATGATTGAGTTGGAGGCGTGCGTGGCCACGCAGTCGTGGGTGAACAGGGAGTACAGGAGAGGGCTCAGAACGCACCCTTGTGGGGCCCCCGTGTTGAGGATCAGCGGGGAGGAGATGTTGTTGCCTACCCTCACCACCTGGGGGCGGCCCGTCAGGAAGTCCAGTACCCATTCTCACATAGGTATTCCTCTTGTCCAGATGGGTTAGGGCAGTGTGCAGTGTGGTTGAGATTGCATCGTCTGTGGACCTATTTGGGCGGTAAGCAAATTGGAGTGAGTCTAGGGTGTCAGGTAGGGTGGAGGTGATATGGTCCTTGAGTAGTCTCTCAAAGCACTTCATGATGACGGAAGTGAGTGCTACGGGGCGGTAGTCGTTTAGCTCAGTTATCTTAGCTTTCTTGGGAACAGGAACAATGGTGGCCCTCTTGAAGCATGTGGGAACAGCAGACTGGTATAGGGATTGATTGAATATGTCCGTAAACACACCGGCCAGCTGGTCTGCGCATGCTCTGAGGGCGCGGCTGGGGATGCCATCTGGGCCTGCAGCCTTGCGAGGGTTAACACGTTTAAATGTCTTACTCACCTCGGCTGCAGTGAAGGAGAGACCGCATGTTTTCGTTGCAGGCCGTGTCAGTGGCCTGTATTGACCAGATGTAGAATGACAGACCAGGTGTAGCTAGATGTGGAAGACGAGATGTAGATGACAGACGAGATGTAGAATGACAGACCAGATGTAGCTAGATGTAGAAGACGAGATGTAGAATGACAGACCAGATGTTGCTAGATGTGGAAGACGAGATGTAGAATGATAGGATGTAGCAGACAAGATGGCTACAGTGAAATGCTCAGGCCTCTTGTGATTTGAATCCATCCTGATTCCTGAGTTGTGTTTTACGTTGAGTTAAATTGACAGGATGTGAGTGAAATAACCTTGGATGAGACCAGTGGAATTTCCAGTATTTGTGTGAAAATACTGCACAGAAGTTAAGTCCGGAGGTAGTGTGGAAAGCTGACATTGTCATGAAGATGTGCGGTTCGAAGGACCTTTATTACCATAAATGTTACACGGAATATCTGCGCGATCCATTTCTAAAAATATATATTTAAAAAAAATGCTTAAACTTGACGCACGCAAATACATACGCATGTTTCCTGCTATAAATCAGACCTGTCGTAAAACTGTGCGTGAACGAGCATTTATAACAACGGCTGAACGTTGCCCGTCCTTCAGCTTCCATGGTGACAATAACACCCTTATTTGGCTTTGTGAATATTGGACAGTATCTATAGGAAATAGCAATGGCCAAGTCTTTGGAGGTTTTGACATGAGGTTTTCCTTTCCAAAAATGAAATGTGCTGAAAAAGTCACATAATAAGTTGCGTGGACTCTGTGTGCAATAAAAGTCCTTAACATCATTGTTGAATGACTCCCATCGTCTCTGTACCCCACACATACAAATAGGTCCCTCGGTGTAGCAGTGAATTTCAAACAACCACAAACACCTGGGAGGTTTTCCAATGCCTCACAATGAAGGGCACCCATTGGTAGATGGGTAATAAAATAAACAGACATCGAATATCCCTTTTGAGCATGGTGAAATTAATGATTACACTTTGGATGGTGTATCAATACACCCAGTCCTTCCTAACTCAGTTGCCGGAGAGGAAGGAAACAAAACAGGGATTTCACCATGAGGCCAATGGTGACTGTAAAACAGTGAGTTTAATGGCTGTGAAAGGAGAATTTTGAGGATGGATCAACAACATTGTAGTTACTCCACAATACTAAGGACAGAGTGAAAAGGAGGAAGCCTGTACAGAATACAAATATTGCAAAAATAGTGATGCTCCAATATGACATTTTTGGCTGATAACCGATATTTACAATTTTAGCGGCCTTTTTAAAGAATTCTAGTATAGGTAAATAGTTAAAACACACACACATTGACACAGCGGTCTAAGACACTGCATCTCAGTGCTAGAGGCGTCACTACAGACACCCTGGTTCAAATCCAGGCTGTATCACATCCGGCCGTGATTGGGAGTCGCTTTAGGGTGAGCATTGGCCCAGCATTGGCCGGGGTAGGCCGTCATTGTAAATAAGAATTTGCTCTGAACTGACTTGCCTAGTTAAATAAAGGTCACACACCACACTGACCAAACATGTATTTTGTTGGCATTTCTGCATGTCCCCATTACCAGTAAAACATCATCAAATCTGATTTCTTTCACTTATTTGCTGTGTTGTTCCGTTGTTCAGTCGTTTCATTCTCAACCAGCATTTCTATGGCACGCCGTTTGCGTCGTTGCTATGGGACGCCGCTGGTCGTTGCTATGGGACGCCGCTTGGGTCGTTGCTATGGGACGCCGCTTGGGTCGTTGCTATGGGACGCCGCTTGGGTCGTTGCTATGGGACGCCGCTTGGGTCGTTGCTATGGGACGCCGTTTGTGTCGTTGCTATGGGACGCCGTTTGGGTCGTTGCTATGGCAATATCTAAAATACCCATAATTTATAAGAAATGTCATTTGTTTTAATGATGGTCGGACCCATCTATGTGAAGCTAGCCACAATAAGGATTAGGCACAATTGTGGACTTGGCGGTTAGTCTTCAAAATAAAAGTATGGCATAATTCTATTATTTGTATTAATTTGCTTCACTGTCAGTGACACACTTTTATTTTTGAAGGCAAACTGCAAATTCCACAATCGTTCCTAATTATCTGGTCCGATCAAGCCTCACTAGCCAGATGAAGCTAGCTGGCTGCTTATAACGTTAACTTTGGGCAACAGGGTTAAGTAGCTGACTAGCTATTTATTTTCATGAACTGAAGTTCAATATCAATAGTCAAACAACAAGTGGCAACCTTGCTAATACTCAAGGATTCCTAAATCATTGCTAAGAATAATGAAAATGACTGCAGTTTCTACTGGTCATTGTTTTCAGGCTGGTTGTATTGATGCTAGCTAGGCACCAAGCTAAAGCTAGTTAGGCACCAAGCTAAAGAGCTAAAGCTAGCTAGGCACCAAGCTAAAGCTAGCTAGGCACCAAGCTAAAGCTAGCTAGGCACCAAGCTAAAGCTAGCTAGGCACCAAGCTAAAGCTAGCTAGGCACCAAGCTAAAGCTAGCTAGGCACCAAGCTAAAGCTAGCTAGGCACCATGCTAAAGCTAGCTACCCCAGAAGTTCGGTCGAACAAATGATGCTTTATTGCCAACATAGTATTGTAAACACATCGTTCGTGGCCGGTGTTTGCTTGTTTGCAGACATTTTTGTACAGCTTTGACAGAGCTACTGTATCTTTTGACACGCAAAGACCCAAACGGCGTTCCATAGTATGTATGTTGTGAAGCTAATAGCAGTGATTTTTCAGACATCTGAAAAATAGCGCATTTGTTAGTGTGTACGGGTGCTCGACCAGTTGGCGAAAGCCAACATCCCCCACGACAGAGAACGGTTGTTTGTCGAGGGCAATGAATTCCATTATCTTGGCGTTAATGGATCGACTTTGAGTCATCTCGCTGATATGTTGTTACTATTTCAAATGACTGCTGGACTTGTTCTCTGCTCGATCCACATAACAGACATTGTGGGCCAGGTTAGGAATGCTGTGTTGAACGTGTAGCGCTACATTTTACTTGGCGTCATTACGTCATGTACCTACGTAAGGTTTGCACGTCAGCTAGTTCTACATGGGGGGTCCAAGCCAGTTCTACATGGGGGTCCAAGCCAGTTCTACATGGTGGGGGGGTCCAAGCCAGTTCTACATGGGGGGTCCAAGCCAGTTCTACATGGGGGGTCCAAGCCAGTTCTACATGGGGGGTCCAAGCCAGTTCTACATGGGGGGGGGGTTCAAGCCAGTTCTACATGGGGGTCCAAGCCAGTTCTACATGGGGGTCCAAGCCAGTTCTACATGGGGGGTCCAAGCCAGTTCTACATGGGGGGTCCAGGCCAGTTCTACATGGGGGGTCCAAGCCAGTTCTACATGGGGGGGGGGTCCAAGCCAGTTCTACATGGGGGGGGTCCAAGCCAGTTCTACATGGGGGGGGGGGGTCCAAGCCAGTTCTACATGGGGGGGGTCCAAGCCAGTTCTACATGGGGGGGGGGAGGTCCAAGCCAGTTCTACATGGGGGGGAGGTCCAAGCCAGTTCTACATGGGGGGAGGTCCAAGCCAGTTCTACATGGGGGGAGGTCCAAGCCAGATCTACATGGGGGGGGGGGGTGGTCCAAGCCAGTTCTACATGGGGGGGGTCCAAGCCAGTTCTACATGGGGGGGGGGGGGGTCCAAGCCAGTTCTACATGGGGGGGTCCAAGCCAGTTCTACATGGGGGGGGGGAGGTCCAAGCCAGTTCTACATGGGGGGAGGTCCAAGCCAGTTCTACATGGGGGAGGTCCAAGCCAGTTCTACATGGGGGGAGGGGGTGGTCCAAGCCAGTTCTACATGGGGGGAGGTTCAAGCCAGTTCTACATGGGGGGGGGTCCAAGCCAGTTCTAAATGGGGGGTGAATAATTCCCCATTAGCACAAGGCTGCTACTAGGCTACTTTTGCTGCCTTGCATAATTCCACCACAAGAAACCGTGCTAAAGATTGTCACGTCAAGTTTAGTTTTTATGAAGGGCAAGTTTTGTGTGAACTGGCGCAAGCATATTGTCTGTTTTACTACGCTACATTTTAACAAGGCCGCTGGGACCTGAGAAGTCGTTAGCTACCACATCAGACCATTTACATTTAAGTCATTTAGCAGACGCTCTTATCCAGAGCGACTTACAAATTGGTGCATTCACCTTATGACATCCAGTGGGACAGTCACTTAACAATAGTGCATCTAAAACTTAGGGGGGGGGAGAAGGATTACTTATCCTATCCTAGGTATTCCTTAAAGAGGTGGGGTTTCAGGTGTCTCCATGACTCAGGTTGTTACGTCAGTGTGAAATGTTTTAAAAAGCATTTTAAAAAATACTTCAAAGTTTGTTTGACAACCTTGCACATTCATGTTTCATTCTTTATTTAACTAGGTAAGTCATTGATAAATGGGTTATCTGTGGAAGACACAACACCTCTCTGATTCAGAGGGGTTGGGTTATCTGTGGAAGACACAACACCTCTCTGATTCAGAGGGGTTGGGTTATCTGTGGAAGACACAACACCTCTCTGATTCAGAGGGGTTGGGTTATCTGTGGAAGACACAACACCTCTCTGATTCAGAGGGGTTGGGTTATCTGTGGAAGACACAACACCTCTCTGATTCAGAGGGGTTGGGTTATCTGTGGAAGACACAACACCTCTCTGATTCAGAGGGGTTGGGTTATCTGTGGAAGACACAACACCTCTCTGATTCAGAGGGGTTGGGTTATCTGTGGAAGACACAACACCTCTCTGATTCAGAGGGGTTGGGTTATCTGTGGAAGACACAACACCTCTCTGATTCAGAGGGGTTGGGTTATCTGTGGAAGACACAACACCTCTCTGATTCAGAGGGGTTGGGTTATCTGTGGAAGACACAACACCTCTCTGATTCAGAGGGTTGGGTTATCTGTGGAAGACACAACACCTCTCTGATTCAGAGGGGTTGGGTTATCTGTGGAAGACACAACACCTCTCTGATTCAGAGGGGTTGGGTTATCTGTGGAAGACACAACACCTCTCTGATTCAGAGGGGTTGGGTTATCTGTGGAAGACACAACACCTCTCTGATTCAGAGGGGTTGGGTTATCTGTGGAAGACACAACACCTCTCTGATTCAGAGGGGTTGGGTTATCTGTGGAAGACACAACACCTCTCTGATTCAGAGGGGTTGGGTTATCTGTGGAAGACACAACACCTCTCTGATTCAGAGGGGTTGGGTTATCTGTGGAAGACACAACACCTCTCTGATTCAGAGGGGTTGGGTTATCTGTGGAAGACACAACACCTCTCTGATTCAGAGGGGTTGGGTTATCTGTGGAAGACACAACACCTCTCTGATTCAGAGGGGTTGGGTTATCTGTGGAAGACACAACACCTCTCTGATTCAGAGGGGTTGGGTTATCTGTGGAAGACACAACACCTCTCTGATTCAGAGGGGTTGGGTTATCTGTGGAAGACACAACACCTCTCTGATTCAGAGGGGTTGGGTTATCTGTGGAAGACACAACACCTCTCTGATTCAGAGGGGTTGGGTTATCTGTGGAAGACACAACACCTCTCTGATTCAGAGGGGTTGGGTTATCTGTGGAAGACACAACACCTCTCTGATTCAGAGGGGTTGGGTTATCTGTGGAAGACACAACACCTCTCTGATTCAGAGGGGTTGGGTTATCTGTGGAACATACATCAATGTATTCAACTGAAATGTAACTGGCTAGTTATCCCTTTTCCTTGAAACAACCAAGGATTATAATGTCCCGTGTTTCAATGGGGCAGTATTCTGTAAATACTGGTGGCTGAGTAAAGTGGTGCTTCTCAGCTCGGTGTTTGATTACTAGTTCTAACCTGCCAGGAAATCTGGCTGATGCCAGAGAGAGTGACGAGCCGCCCCTGCCTCCCTTCCTGCATCAAAGGTGCCACCCCCACCCCCTCTCTCTCCATCCCTCCCTCCCTGCATCAAAGGTGCCCCCTCTCTCTCTCTCTCCATCCCTCCCTCCCTGCATCAAAGATGCTCTCCCTCTCTCCCTGCAACAAATGTGCATCAGGGGAATTAGTCCCTTCCTCTCCCCATGCACCATCTGGTCAGGTGATGTTTCTCTTTTACCCAGCTAGCTCATTATCAGGCAGCCATTTTGGTCAACACCCACTCTGCTGTCTGTCAGAGGAGCAGCGACTCACACAACCAATCCTGTGAGGGCTAGCCGAACGAGAGGGGCAGAGGCAGAGCCAACCAAAGGAGAGGCTGTCATTCCAGCAGAGCAGAGACCTAGCGTTGTCATCCCAGTACCCAGGCCGCGCCCAGGCAGAGATCTAGCGTTGTTACCCCAGTACCCAGGCCGCGCCGCAGAGGAAAGGAGGAGAGGGCAGGGCTGCAGCTTTTTGTTGAGACAGATGCACACTGGTGGCTTTTCTCCCCAGTTCTCTGTAAAAACAAACGGGAGTGAGTGAAGAGGGGGAGGAGGCACGGAGAGGAAGACGAGAATTAACACCATCCATCCTTTTTTTTCTATCTGGGAAGACTGCGGAGTGCTTCTCTTCTCTCTTTTCATTCCTGTTCTTATTGTATCTGGGAAGACTGCTGTCGTTCGGCACAGAGATTTTCTCTTCCTTTTCATTCCTATTGTATCTGGGAAGACTGCTGTCGTTCGGCACAGAGATTTTCTCTTCTCTTTTCATTCCTATTGTATCTGGGAAGACACAAATCCTCTCCATCCCCCTCTTTGCGGCCTTAGTTGCCGTTTGTCTCTCAGCCCTCTATTCGCTGAGTCATCATGGCAGACGTTACGCCTCAGGCCGATGCCCCGACCCCCACCACCGACAAGATCACGCAGGCCGCCCGGGAGACCATCTACTTGTGTAACTTCCGCGTGTCGGTGGACGGAGAATGGCTCTGTCTCAGGGAGCTGAACGACATCTCCCTCACCCCAGACCCAGAGCCAGCCCACGAAGGTAGGTGATAGACCGTAACATAGACAGAGGGGACCTGATCCTAGATCACCACTCCTACTGAGACTATATGACCTGATCCTAGATCACCATTCCTACTGAGACCCTTTATGACCTGATCCTAGATCACCACTCCTACTGAGACCCTTTATGACCTGATCCTAGATCACCACTCCTACTGAGACTCTATGACCTGATCCTAGATCACCACTCCTACTGAGAGACTCTTTATGACCTGATCCTAGATCACCACTCCTACTGAGACTCTTTATGACCTGATCCTAGATCACCACTCCTACTGAGACTCTTTATGACCTGATCCTAGATCACCACTCCTACTGAGACTCTTTATGACCTGATCCTAGATCACCACTCCTACTGAGACTCTTTATGACCTGATCCTAGATCACCACTCCTACTGAGACTCTTTATGACCTGATCCTAGATCACCACTCCTACTGAGACTCTTTATGACCTGATCCTAGATCACCACTCCTACTGAGACTCTTTATGACCTGATCCTAGATCACCACTCCAACTGAGACCCTTTATGACCTGATCCTAGATCACCACTCCTACTGAGACTCTATGACCTGATCCTAGATCACCACTCCTACTGAGACTCTTTATGACCTGATCCTAGATCACCACTCCTACTGAGACTCTTTATGACCTGATCCTAGATCACCACTCCTACTGAGACTCTTTATGACCTGATCCTAGATCACCACTCCTACTGAGACTCTTTATGACCTGATCCTAGATCAACACTCCTACTGAGACTCTTTATGACCTGATCCTAGATCACCACTCCTACTGAGACTCTTTATGACCTGATCCTAGATCACCACTCCTACTGAGACTCTTTATGACCTGATCCTAGATCACCACTCCTACTGAGACTCTTTATGACCTGATCCTAGATCAACACTCCTACTGAGACTCTTTGTGACCTGATCCTAGATCAACACTCCCAGGAGGAGGAACGAATGGAATTTTACAGTAATTCAATTTAAATGTTTCAAGAAGAAAATGACATGAATTTTGTTGTGGTAGTGGAGACCATAACATAATCTAACATAATCAGAACAGTAATCTCAAAAAAAAGAAAAGTTTTTTGTTTGTTTAGCTCATAATTAAATGTTGTTTAGCTCATAATTAAATGTTGAAGTGTCTGTAATAAAATAAACATGGCAAAAACATGTAGACATTTAATAAATCGATTGTTATAACTTCCTAAATATATTTTACAACGGAGGGGGGTGTACCAAGATGGAGGCACGGTGGCTTCAACACAGCGCCCCCTATCTGTCATCTAGTGTATATATCAATCATAGAATTTTACACTTGAATTTATTCAACATTAAATACGGCTACTTTTAATGACATGATACTTTCTATGAGAGCCACCAAAACGGTCAACCGGAACTCCCTCTACTGGTGATTAGTTGTTATTACTTTGTTTAACCTTTTATTTAACGAGGCAGTTAAGAAATAATTCTTATTTACAATGACTGCCGACCCAAAAGGCAAAAGACCTCATGCAGGGATGGGGGGCTGGGGATTAAAAATATAGGACAAAACACACATCAAGATGTTGTTGTCTTTAGGTCTGTCTTTATGTAGTAAGGCAGCCACACATGACAACACAGCAGGGTAGCAACACAGCGTGGTAGCAACACAGCGTGGTAGCACCACAGCGTGGTAGCAACACAGCGTGGTAGCACCACAGCGCGGTAGCAACACAGCGCGGTAGCACCACAGCGCGGTAGCAACACAACAACAGCACAGCGTGGTAGCAGCACAGCGTGGTAGCAGCACAGCGTGGTAGCAGCACAGCGTGGTAGCAGCACAGCGTGGTAGCAACACAGCGTGGTAGAAGCACAGCGTGGTAGAAACACAGCGTGGTAGCAACACAGCGTGGTAGCAACACAGCGTGGTAGCAGCACAGCGTGGTAGCAGCACATGGTAGCAACACAACAGCAGCACAGCGTGGTAGCAGAACAGCATGGTAGCAACACAGCATGGTAGCAACACAACAGCAGCACAGCATGGTAGCAACACAGCGTGGTAGCAGCACAGCATGGTAGCAACACAACAGCAGCACCGCGTGGTCGCAACACAGCGTGGTAGCAACACAGCATGGTAGCAACACAACAGCAACAGAGCGTGGTAGCAACACAGCGTGGTAGCAACAGAGCGTGGTAGCAACACAGCGTGGTAGCAACACAGCGTGGTAGCAACACAGCATGGTAGCAACACAACAGCAACAGAGCGTGGTAGCAACACAGCGTGGTAGCAACAGAGCGTGGTAGCAACAGAGCGTGGTAGCAACACAGCGTGGTAGCAACACAGCGTGGTAGCAGCACAGCGTGGTAGCAACACAGCGTGGTAGCAGCACAGCGTGGTAGCAACACAGCGTGGTAGCAGCACAGCGTGGTAGCAACACAGCGTGGTAGCAACACAGCGTGGTAGCAACACAGCGTGGTAGCAACACAACAGCAGCACAGCGTGTTAGCAACACAGCGTGGTAGCAACACAGCGTGGTAGCAACACAGCGTGGTAGCAACACAACAGCAACACAGCGTGGTAGCAACACAGCGTGGTAGCAACACAGCGTGGTAGCAACACAGCGTGGTAGCAACACAACAGCAACACAGCGTGGTAGCAACACAGCGTGGTAGCAACACAGCGTGGTAGCAACACAACAGCAACACAGCGTGGTAGCAACACAGCGTGGTAGCAACACAGCGTGGTAGCAGCACAGCGTGGTAGCAACACAACAGCAGCACAGCGTGGTAGCAACACAACAGCAGCACAGCGTGGTAGCAGCACCGCGTGGTAGCAACACAACATGGTAGCAACACAACAGCAACACAGCGTGGTAGCAACACAGCGTGGTAGAAACACAGTGTGGTAGCAACACAACAGCAACACAGCGTGGTAGCAACGCAACAGCAACACAGCGTGGTAGCAGCACAGCGTGGTAGCAACACAACAGCAACACAGCGTGGTAGAAACACAGCGTGGTAGCAACACAGCGTGGTAGCAACACAGCGTGGTAGCAACACAGCGTGGTAGCAACACAGCGTGGTAGCAACACAGCGTGGTAGCAACACAACGTGGTAGCAACACAACGTGGTAGCAACACAGCGTGGTAGCAACACAGCGTGGTAGCAACACAGCGTGGTAGCAACACAGCGTGGTAGCAACACAACAGCAGCACAGCGTGGTAGCAACACAACAGCAACACAGCGTGGTAGCAGCACAGCGTGGTAGCAACACAACAGCAGCACAGCGTGGTAGCAACACAACAGCAGCACCGCGTGGTCGCAACACCGCGTGGTAGCAACACAACATGGTAGCAACACAACAGCAACACAGCGTGGTAGCAGCACAGCGTGGTAGCAACACAACAGCAACACAGCGTGGTAGCAACGCAACAGCAACACAGCGTGGTAGCAGCACAGCGTGGTAGCAACACAGCGTGGTAGCAACACAGCGTGGTAGCAACACAAAACATGGTACCAACATTATTGAGCACAGACAACAACACAAGGGGCAAGAAGGTAGAGTCAGGTCTGTAGGCCTCCTTGCTCGCATACACTTTTTCAGTTCTGCCCGCAAGTGTTCTATAGGATTGAGGTCAAGGCTTTGTGATGGCCACTCCAATACCTTGCCTTTGTTGTCCTTAAGCCATTTTGCCACAACTTTTGAAGTAGGCTTGGGGGTCATTGTCCATGTGGAAGACCCATTTGCGACCAATTCTTTAACTTCCTGACTGATGTCTTGAGATGGTGCTTCATCATATCCACATATATATGCAGGTGTTTTCCAAATCATGTCCAATCCAATGGATTTACCACCGGTGGTGCTATAACGGATTTGAAGTATTATTTTTGCCAGATTGTAATTGGGATGTTTAGTTTTATGTTCCTTTTGATTTCATAAGCTCAGTGACCATGTTTTTTAAATGACAGTTTGTCATCAAGCCAGATACCGTTTGTATTTGTAGGAAAGAATTCACTCAATTTGTGTCATTAGTCATTATAAAAATCTCTGTCTACTGGGAGCAGGTTGAAATGACAGCAGCGATGTCCTCTCTCTGTCTATTGGGAGCAGGTTGAAATGACAGCAGTGACGTCCTCTCTCTGTCTATTGGGAGCAGGTTGAAATGACAGCAGTGATGTCCTCTCTCTGTCTATTGGGAGCAGGTTGAAATGACAGCAGTTACGTCCTCTCTCTGTCTACTGGGAGCAGCTTGAAATGACAGCAGTGATGTCCTCTCTCTGGGAGCAGGTTGAAATGACAGCAGCGATGTCCTCTCTCTGTCTATTGGGAGCAGGTTGAAATGACAGCAGTGATGTCCTCTCTCTGTCTATTGGGAGCAGGTTGAAATGACAGCAGTGATGTCCTCTCTCTGGGAGCAGGTTGAAATGACAGCAGTGATGTCCTCTCTCTGGGAGCAGGTTGAAATGACAGCAGTGATGTCCTCTCTCTGTCTATTGGGAGCAGGTTGAAATGACAGCAGTGATGTCCTCTCTCTGTCTATTGGGAGCAGGTTGAAATGACAGCAGTGATGTCCTCTCTCTGGGAGCAGGTTGAAATGACAGCAGTGATGTCCTCTCTGTGTCTACTGGGAGCAGGTTGAAATGACAGCAGTGATGTCGTCTCTCTGTCTACTGGGAGCAGGTTGAAATGACAGCAGTGATGTCCTCTCTCTGGGAGCAGGTTGAAATGACAGCAGTGATGTCCTCTCTCTGTCTACTGGGAGCAGGTTGAAATGACAGCAGTGATGTCCTCTCTCTGGGAGCAGGTTGAAATGACAGCAGTGATGTCCTCTCTCTGGGAGCAGGTTGAAATGACAGCAGCGACGTCCTCTCTCTGTCTATTGGGAGCAGGTTGAAATGACAGCAGCGACGTCCTCTCTCTGTCTATTGGGAGCAGGTCACCTTCCCCTTCTCAGTTTTGATATGCTCTGCCTTCAGCTGTTGCCGTGGTGACCAATGTATGTTTGTACCAGGGTGTGTGTTGCTCAAATCTCTTCCTCTTTCTCTCCTATGTCTCCTGCCTCCTTTGTGTCCCCCTCTCTCTCTCTGTCACTCCAGATCCGAAGGACCCTATAGCCATCGTTTGTTGACATCTCTTCTTCTTTCTCTCTCTTCCCTCTCTCCTTTATCTTTTCTACTTGTCCCTCCATTTCCTCCTCTACTCTCTCCCTCTATCCCTCTGTCCAGATCCGAAGGACCCTATAGCCATCGTTTGTTGACATCTCTTCTTCTTTCTCTCTCTTCCCTCTCTCCTTTATCTTTTCTACTTGTCCCTCCATTTCCTCCTCTACTCTCTCCCTCTATCCCTCTGTCCAGATCCGAAGGACCCTATAGCCATCGTTTGTTGACATCTCTTCTTCTTTCTCTCTCTTCCCTCTCTCCTTTATCTTTTCTACTTGTCCCTCCATTTCCTCCTCTACTCTCTCCCTCTATCCCTCTGTCCAGATCCGAAGGACCCTATAGCCATCGTTTGTTGACATCTCTTCTTCTTTCTCTCTCTTCCCTCTCTCCTTTATCTTTTCTACTTGTCCCTCCATTTCCTCCTCTACTCTCTCCCTCTATCCCTCTGTCCAGATCCGAAGGACCCTATAGCCATCGTTTGTTGACATCTCTTCTTCTTTCTCTCTCTTCCCTCTCTCCTTTATCTTTTCTACTTGTCCCTCCATTTCCTCCTCTACTCTCTCCCTCTATCCCTCTGTCCAGATCCGAAGGACCCTATAGCCATCGTTTGTTGACATCTCTTCTTCTTTCTCTCTCTTCCCTCTCTCCTTTATCTTTTCTACTTGTCCCTCCATTTCCTCCTCTACTCTCTCCCTCTATCCTCTGTCCAGATCCGAAGGACCCTATAGCCATCGTTTGTTGACATCTCTTCTTCTTTCTCTCTCTTCCCTCTCTCCTTTATCTTTTCTACTTGTCCCTCCATTTCCTCCTCTACTCTCTCCCTCTATCCCTCTGTCCAGATCCGAAGGACCCTATAGCCATCGTTTGTTGACATCTCTTCTTCTTTCTCTCTCTTCCCTCTCTCCTTTATCTTTTCTACTTGTCCCTCCATTTCCTCCTCTACTCTCTCCCTCTATCCCTCTGTCCAGATCCGAAGGACCCTATAGCCATCGTTTGTTGACATCTCTTCTTCTTTCTCTCTCTTCCCTCTCTCCTTTATCTTTTCTACTTGTCCCTCCATTTCCTCCTCTACTCTCTCCCTCTATCCCTCTGTCCAGATCCGAAGGACCCTATAGCCATCGTTTGTTGACATCTCTTCTTCTTTCTCTCTCTTCCCTCTCTCCTTTATCTTTTCTACTTGTCCCTCCATTTCCTCCTCTACTCTCTCCCTCTATCCCTCTGTCCAGATCCGAAGGACCCTATAGCCATCGTTTGTTGACATCTCTTCTTCTTTCTCTCTCTTCCCTCTCTCCTTTATCTTTTCTACTTGTCCCTCCATTTCCTCCTCTACTCTCTCCCTCTATCCTCTGTCCAGATCCGAAGGACCCTATAGCCATCGTTTGTTGACATCTCTTCTTCTTTCTCTCTCTTCCCTCTCTCCTTTATCTTTTCTACTTGTCCCTCCATTTCCTCCTCTACTCTCTCCCTCTATCCCTCTGTCCAGATCCGAAGGACCCTATAGCCATCGTTTGTTGACATCTCTTCTTCTTTCTCTCTCTTCCCTCTCTCCTTTATCTTTTCTACTTGTCCCTCCATTTCCTCCTCTACTCTCTCCCTCTATCCCTCTGTCCAGATCCGAAGGACCCTATAGCCATCGTTTGTTGACATCTCTTCTTCTTTCTCTCTCTTCCCTCTCTCCTTTATCTTTTCTACTTGTCCCTCCATTTCCTCCTCTACTCTCTCCCTCTATCCCTCTGTCCAGATCCGAAGGACCCTATAGCCATCGTTTGTTGACATCTCTTCTTCTTTCTCTCTCTTCCCTCTCTCCTTTATCTTTTCTACTTGTCCCTCCATTTCCTCCTCTACTCTCTCCCTCTATCCCTCTGTCCAGATCCGAAGGACCCTATAGCCATCGTTTGTTGACATCTCTTCTTCTTTCTCTCTCTTCCCTCTCTCCTTTATCTTTTCTACTTGTCCCTCCATTTCCTCCTCTACTCTCTCCCTCTATCCCTCTGTCCAGATCCGAAGGACCCTATAGCCATCGTTTGTTGACATCTCTTCTTCTTTCTCTCTCTTCCCTCTCTCCTTTATCTTTTCTACTTGTCCCTCCATTTCCTCCTCTACTCTCTCCTCTATCCCTCTGTCCAGATCCGAAGGACCCTATAGCCATCGTTTGTTGACATCTCTTCTTCTTTCTCTCTCTTCCCTCTCTCCTTTATCTTTTCTACTTGTCCCTCCATTTCCTCCTCTACTCTCTCCCTCTATCCCTCTGTCCAGATCCGAAGGACCCTATAGCCATCGTTTGTTGACATCTCTTCTTCTTTCTCTCTCTTCCCTCTCTCCTTTATCTTTTCTACTTGTCCCTCCATTTCCTCCTCTACTCTCTCCCTCTATCCCTCTGTCCAGATCCGAAGGACCCTATAGCCATCGTTTGTTGACATCTCTTCTTCTTTCTCTCTCTTCCCTCTCTCCTTTATCTTTTCTACTTGTCCCTCCATTTCCTCCTCTACTCTCTCCCTCTATCCCTCTGTCCAGATCCGAAGGACCCTATAGCCATCGTTTGTTGACATCTCTTCTTCTTTCTCTCTCTTCCCTCTCTCCTTTATCTTTTCTACTTGTCCCTCCATTTCCTCCTCTACTCTCTCCCTCTATCCCTCTGTCCAGATCCGAAGGACCCTATAGCCATCGTTTGTTGACATCTCTTCTTCTTTCTCTCTCTTCCCTCTCTCCTTTATCTTTTCTACTTGTCCCTCCATTTCCTCCTCTACTCTCTCCCTCTATCCCTCTGTCCAGATCCGAAGGACCCTATAGCCATCGTTTGTTGACATCTCTTCTTCTTTCTCTCTCTTCCCTCTCTCCTTTATCTTTTCTACTTGTCCCTCCATTTCCTCCTCTACTCTCTCCCTCTATCCCTCTGTCCAGATCCGAAGGACCCTATAGCCATCGTTTGTTGACATCTCTTCTTCTTTCTCTCTCTTCCCTCTCTCCTTTATCTTTTCTACTTGTCCCTCCATTTCCTCCTCTACTCTCTCCCTCTATCCCTCTGTCCAGATCCGAAGGACCCTATAGCCATCGTTTGTTGACATCTCTTCTTCTTTCTCTCTCTTCCCTCTCTCCTTTATCTTTTCTACTTGTCCCTCCATTTCCTCCTCTACTCTCTCCCTCTATCCCTCTGTCCAGATCCGAAGGACCCTATAGCCATCGTTTGTTGACATCTCTTCTTCTTTCTCTCTCTTCCCTCTCTCCTTTATCTTTTCTACTTGTCCCTCCATTTCCTCCTCTACTCTCTCCCTCTATCCCTCTGTCCAGATCCGAAGGACCCTATAGCCATCGTTTGTTGACATCTCTTCTTCTTTCTCTCTCTTCCCTCTCTCCTTTATCTTTTCTACTTGTCCCTCCATTTCCTCCTCTACTCTCTCCCTCTATCCCTCTGTCCAGATCCGAAGGACCCTATAGCCATCGTTTGTTGACATCTCTTCTTCTTTCTCTCTCTTCCCTCTCTCCTTTATCTTTTCTACTTGTCCCTCCATTTCCTCCTCTACTCTCTCCCTCTATCCCTCTGTCCAGATCCGAAGGACCCTATAGCCATCGTTTGTTGACATCTCTTCTTCTTTCTCTCTCTTCCCTCTCTCCTTTATCTTTTCTACTTGTCCCTCCATTTCCTCCTCTACTCTCTCCCTCTATCCCTCTGTCCAGATCCGAAGGACCCTATAGCCATCGTTTGTTGACATCTCTTCTTCTTTCTCTCTCTTCCCTCTCTCCTTTATCTTTTCTACTTGTCCCTCCATTTCCTCCTCTACTCTCTCCCTCTATCCCTCTGTCCAGATCCGAAGGACCCTATAGCCATCGTTTGTTGACATCTCTTCTTCTTTCTCTCTCTTCCCTCTCTCCTTTATCTTTTCTACTTGTCCCTCCATTTCCTCCTCTACTCTCTCCCTCTATCCCTCTGTCCAGATCCGAAGGACCCTATAGCCATCGTTTGTTGACATCTCTTCTTCTTTCTCTCTCTTCCCTCTCTCCTTTATCTTTTCTACTTGTCCCTCCATTTCCTCCTCTACTCTCTCCCTCTATCCCTCTGTCCAGATCCGAAGGACCCTATAGCCATCGTTTGTTGACATCTCTTCTTCTTTCTCTCTCTTCCCTCTCTCCTTTATCTTTTCTACTTGTCCCTCCATTTCCTCCTCTACTCTCTCCCTCTATCCCTCTGTCCAGATCCGAAGGACCCTATAGCCATCGTTTGTTGACATCTCTTCTTCTTTCTCTCTCTTCCCTCTCTCCTTTATCTTTTCTACTTGTCCCTCCATTTCCTCCTCTACTCTCTCCCTCTATCCCTCTGTCCAGATCCGAAGGACCCTATAGCCATCGTTTGTTGACATCTCTTCTTCTTTCTCTCTCTTCCCTCTCTCCTTTATCTTTTCTACTTGTCCCTCCATTTCCTCCTCTACTCTCTCCCTCTATCCCTCTGTCCAGATCCGAAGGACCCTATAGCCATCGTTTGTTGACATCTCTTCTTCTTTCTCTCTCTTCCCTCTCTCCTTTATCTTTTCTACTTGTCCCTCCATTTCCTCCTCTACTCTCTCCCTCTATCCCTCTGTCCAGATCCGAAGGACCCTATAGCCATCGTTTGTTGACATCTCTTCTTCTTTCTCTCTCTTCCCTCTCTCCTTTATCTTTTCTACTTGTCCCTCCATTTCCTCCTCTACTCTCTCCCTCTATCCCTCTGTCCAGATCCGAAGGACCCTATAGCCATCGTTTGTTGACATCTCTTCTTCTTTCTCTCTCTTCCCTCTCTCCTTTATCTTTTCTACTTGTCCCTCCATTTCCTCCTCTACTCTCTCCCTCTATCCCTCTGTCCAGATCCGAAGGACCCTATAGCCATCGTTTGTTGACATCTCTTCTTCTTTCTCTCTCTTCCCTCTCTCCTTTATCTTTTCTACTTGTCCCTCCATTTCCTCCTCTACTCTCTCCCTCTATCCCTCTGTCCAGATCCGAAGGACCCTATAGCCATCGTTTGTTGACATCTCTTCTTCTTTCTCTCTCTTCCCTCTCTCCTTTATCTTTTCTACTTGTCCCTCCATTTCCTCCTCTACTCTCTCCTCTATCCCTCTGTCCAGATCCGAAGGACCCTATAGCCATCGTTTGTTGACATCTCTTCTTCTTTCTCTCTCTTCCCTCTCTCCTTTATCTTTTCTACTTGTCCCTCCATTTCCTCCTCTACTCTCTCCCTCTATCCCTCTGTCCAGATCCGAAGGACCCTATAGCCATCGTTTGTTGACATCTCTTCTTCTTTCTCTCTCTTCCCTCTCTCCTTTATCTTTTCTACTTGTCCCTCCATTTCCTCCTCTACTCTCTCCCTCTATCCCTCTGTCCAGATCCGAAGGACCCTATAGCCATCGTTTGTTGACATCTCTTCTTCTTTCTCTCTCTTCCCTCTCTCCTTTATCTTTTCTACTTGTCCCTCCATTTCCTCCTCTACTCTCTCCCTCTATCCCTCTGTCCAGATCCGAAGGACCCTATAGCCATCGTTTGTTGACATCTCTTCTTCTTTCTCTCTCTTCCCTCTCTCCTTTATCTTTTCTACTTGTCCCTCCATTTCCTCCTCTACTCTCTCCCTCTATCCCTCTGTCCAGATCCGAAGGACCCTATAGCCATCGTTTGTTGACATCTCTTCTTCTTTCTCTCTCTCTCCTTTATCTTTTCTACTTGTCCCTCCATTTCCTCCTCTACTCTCTCCCTCTATCCCTCTGTCCAGATCCGAAGGACCCTATAGCCATCGTTTGTTGACATCTCTTCTTCTTTCTCTCTCTTCCCTCTCTCCTTTATCTTTTCTACTTGTCCCTCCATTTCCTCCTCTACTCTCTCCCTCTATCCCTCTGTCCAGATCCGAAGGACCCTATAGCCATCGTTTGTTGACATCTCTTCTTCTTTCTCTCTCTTCCCTCTCTCCTTTATCTTTTCTACTTGTCCCTCCATTTCCTCCTCTACTCTCTCCCTCTATCCCTCTGTCCAGATCCGAAGGACCCTATAGCCATCGTTTGTTGACATCTCTTCTTCTTTCTCTCTCTTCCCTCTCTCCTTTATCTTTTCTACTTGTCCCTCCATTTCCTCCTCTACTCTCTCCCTCTATCCCTCTGTCCAGATCCGAAGGACCCTATAGCCATCGTTTGTTGACATCTCTTCTTCTTTCTCTCTCTTCCCTCTCTCCTTTATCTTTTCTACTTGTCCCTCCATTTCCTCCTCTACTCTCTCCCTCTATCCCTCTGTCCAGATCCGAAGGACCCTATAGCCATCGTTTGTTGACATCTCTTCTTCTTTCTCTCTCTTCCTCTCTCCTTTATCTTTTCTACTTGTCCCTCCATTTCCTCCTCTACTCTCTCCTCTATCCCTCTGTCCAGATCCGAAGGACCCTATAGCCATCGTTTGTTGACATCTCTTCTTCTTTCTCTCTCTTCCCTCTCTCCTTTATCTTTTCTACTTGTCCCTCCATTTCCTCCTCTACTCTCTCCCTCTATCCCTCTGTCCAGATCCGAAGGACCCTATAGCCATCGTTTGTTGACATCTCTTCTTCTTTCTCTCTCTTCCCTCTCTCCTTTATCTTTTCTACTTGTCCCTCCATTTCCTCCTCTACTCTCTCCCTCTATCCCTCTGTCCAGATCCGAAGGACCCTATAGCCATCGTTTGTTGACATCTCTTCTTCTTTCTCTCTCTTCCCTCTCTCCTTTATCTTTTCTACTTGTCCCTCCATTTCCTCCTCTACTCTCTCCCTCTATCCCTCTGTCCAGATCCGAAGGACCCTATAGCCATCGTTTGTTGACATCTCTTCTTCTTTCTCTCTCTTCCCTCTCTCCTTTATCTTTTCTACTTGTCCCTCCATTTCCTCCTCTACTCTCTCCCTCTATCCCTCTGTCCAGATCCGAAGGACCCTATAGCCATCGTTTGTTGACATCTCTTCTTCTTTCTCTCTCTTCCCTCTCTCCTTTATCTTTTCTACTTGTCCCTCCATTTCCTCCTCTACTCTCTCCCTCTATCCCTCTGTCCAGATCCGAAGGACCCTATAGCCATCGTTTGTTGACATCTCTTCTTCTTTCTCTCTCTTCCCTCTCTCCTTTATCTTTTCTACTTGTCCCTCCATTTCCTCCTCTACTCTCTCCCTCTATCCCTCTGTCCAGATCCGAAGGACCCTATAGCCATCGTTTGTTGACATCTCTTCTTCTTTCTCTCTCTTCCCTCTCTCCTTTATCTTTTCTACTTGTCCCTCCATTTCCTCCTCTACTCTCTCCCTCTATCCCTCTGTCCAGATCCGAAGGACCCTATAGCCATCGTTTGTTGACATCTCTTCTTCTTTCTCTCTCTTCCCTCTCTCCTTTATCTTTTCTACTTGTCCCTCCATTTCCTCCTCTACTCTCTCCCTCTATCCCTCTGTCCAGATCCGAAGGACCCTATAGCCATCGTTTGTTGACATCTCTTCTTCTTTCTCTCTCTTCCCTCTCTCCTTTATCTTTTCTACTTGTCCTCCATTTCCTCCTCTACTCTCTCCCTCTATCCCTCTGTCCAGATCCGAAGGACCCTATAGCCATCGTTTGTTGACATCTCTTCTTCTTTCTCTCTCTTCCCTCTCTCCTTTATCTTTTCTACTTGTCCCTCCATTTCCTCCTCTACTCTCTCCCTCTATCCCTCTGTCCAGATCCGAAGGACCCTATAGCCATCGTTTGTTGACATCTCTTCTTCTTTCTCTCTCTTCCCTCTCTCCTTTATCTTTTCTACTTGTCCCTCCATTTCCTCCTCTACTCTCTCCCTCTATCCCTCTGTCCAGATCCGAAGGACCCTATAGCCATCGTTTGTTGACATCTCTTCTTCTTTCTCTCTCTTCCCTCTCTCCTTTATCTTTTCTACTTGTCCCTCCATTTCCTCCTCTACTCTCTCCCTCTATCCCTCTGTCCAGATCCGAAGGACCCTATAGCCATCGTTTGTTGACATCTCTTCTTCTTTCTCTCTCTTCCCTCTCTCCTTTATCTTTTCTACTTGTCCCTCCATTTCCTCCTCTACTCTCTCCCTCTATCCCTCTGTCCAGATCCGAAGGACCCTATAGCCATCGTTTGTTGACATCTCTTCTTCTTTCTCTCTCTTCCCTCTCTCCTTTATCTTTTCTACTTGTCCCTCCATTTCCTCCTCTACTCTCTCCCTCTATCCCTCTGTCCAGATCCGAAGGACCCTATAGCCATCGTTTGTTGACATCTCTTCTTCTTTCTCTCTCTTCCCTCTCTCCTTTATCTTTTCTACTTGTCCCTCCATTTCCTCCTCTACTCTCTCCCTCTATCCCTCTGTCCAGATCCGAAGGACCCTATAGCCATCGTTTGTTGACATCTCTTCTTCTTTCTCTCTCTTCCCTCTCTCCTTTATCTTTTCTACTTGTCCCTCCATTTCCTCCTCTACTCTCTCCCTCTATCCCTCTGTCCAGATCCGAAGGACCCTATAGCCATCGTTTGTTGACATCTCTTCTTCTTTCTCTCTCTTCCCTCTCTCCTTTATCTTTTCTACTTGTCCCTCCATTTCCTCCTCTACTCTCTCCCTCTATCCCTCTGTCCAGATCCGAAGGACCCTATAGCCATCGTTTGTTGACATCTCTTCTTCTTTCTCTCTCTTCCCTCTCTCCTTTATCTTTTCTACTTGTCCCTCCATTTCCTCCTCTACTCTCTCCCTCTATCCCTCTGTCCAGATCCGAAGGACCCTATAGCCATCGTTTGTTGACATCTCTTCTTCTTTCTCTCTCTTCCCTCTCTCCTTTATCTTTTCTACTTGTCCCTCCATTTCCTCCTCTACTCTCTCCCTCTATCCCTCTGTCCAGATCCGAAGGACCCTATAGCCATCGTTTGTTGACATCTCTTCTTCTTTCTCTCTCTTCCCTCTCTCCTTTATCTTTTCTACTTGTCCCTCCATTTCCTCCTCTACTCTCTCCCTCTATCCCTCTGTCCAGATCCGAAGGACCCTATAGCCATCGTTTGTTGACATCTCTTCTTCTTTCTCTCTCTTCCCTCTCTCCTTTATCTTTTCTACTTGTCCCTCCATTTCCTCCTCTACTCTCTCCCTCTATCCCTCTGTCCAGATCCGAAGGACCCTATAGCCATCGTTTGTTGACATCTCTTCTTCTTTCTCTCTCTTCCCTCTCTCCTTTATCTTTTCTACTTGTCCCTCCATTTCCTCCTCTACTCTCTCCCTCTATCCCTCTGTCCAGATCCGAAGGACCCTATAGCCATCGTTTGTTGACATCTCTTCTTCTTTCTCTCTCTTCCCTCTCTCCTTTATCTTTTCTACTTGTCCCTCCATTTCCTCCTCTACTCTCTCCCTCTATCCCTCTGTCCAGATCCGAAGGACCCTATAGCCATCGTTTGTTGACATCTCTTCTTCTTTCTCTCTCTTCCCTCTCTCCTTTATCTTTTCTACTTGTCCCTCCATTTCCTCCTCTACTCTCTCCCTCTATCCCTCTGTCCAGATCCGAAGGACCCTATAGCCATCGTTTGTTGACATCTCTTCTTCTTTCTCTCTCTTCCCTCTCTCCTTTATCTTTTCTACTTGTCCCTCCATTTCCTCCTCTACTCTCTCCCTCTATCCCTCTGTCCAGATCCGAAGGACCCTATAGCCATCGTTTGTTGACATCTCTTCTTCTTTCTCTCTCTTCCCTCTCTCCTTTATCTTTTCTACTTGTCCCTCCATTTCCTCCTCTACTCTCTCCCTCTATCCCTCTGTCCAGATCCGAAGGACCCTATAGCCATCGTTTGTTGACATCTCTTCTTCTTTCTCTCTCTTCCCTCTCTCCTTTATCTTTTCTACTTGTCCCTCCATTTCCTCCTCTACTCTCTCCCTCTATCCCTCTGTCCAGATCCGAAGGACCCTATAGCCATCGTTTGTTGACATCTCTTCTTCTTTCTCTCTCTTCCCTCTCTCCTTTATCTTTTCTACTTGTCCCTCCATTTCCTCCTCTACTCTCTCCCTCTATCCCTCTGTCCAGATCCGAAGGACCCTATAGCCATCGTTTGTTGACATCTCTTCTTCTTTCTCTCTCTTCCCTCTCTCCTTTATCTTTTCTACTTGTCCCTCCATTTCCTCCTCTACTCTCTCCCTCTATCCCTCTGTCCAGATCCGAAGGACCCTATAGCCATCGTTTGTTGACATCTCTTCTTCTTTCTCTCTCTTCCCTCTCTCCTTTATCTTTTCTACTTGTCCCTCCATTTCCTCCTCTACTCTCTCCCTCTATCCCTCTGTCCAGATCCGAAGGACCCTATAGCCATCGTTTGTTGACATCTCTTCTTCTTTCTCTCTCTTCCCTCTCTCCTTTATCTTTTCTACTTGTCCCTCCATTTCCTCCTCTACTCTCTCCCTCTATCCCTCTGTCCAGATCCGAAGGACCCTATAGCCATCGTTTGTTGACATCTCTTCTTCTTTCTCTCTCTTCCCTCTCTCCTTTATCTTTTCTACTTGTCCCTCCATTTCCTCCTCTACTCTCTCCCTCTATCCCTCTGTCCAGATCCGAAGGACCCTATAGCCATCGTTTGTTGACATCTCTTCTTCTTTCTCTCTCTTCCCTCTCTCCTTTATCTTTTCTACTTGTCCCTCCATTTCCTCCTCTACTCTCTCCCTCTATCCCTCTGTCCAGATCCGAAGGACCCTATAGCCATCGTTTGTTGACATCTCTTCTTCTTTCTCTCTCTTCCCTCTCTCCTTTATCTTTTCTACTTGTCCCTCCATTTCCTCCTCTACTCTCTCCCTCTATCCTCTGTCCAGATCCGAAGGACCCTATAGCCATCGTTTGTTGACATCTCTTCTTCTTTCTCTCTCTTCCCTCTCTCCTTTATCTTTTCTACTTGTCCCTCCATTTCCTCCTCTACTCTCTCCCTCTATCCCTCTGTCCAGATCCGAAGGACCCTATAGCCATCGTTTGTTGACATCTCTTCTTCTTTCTCTCTCTTCCCTCTCTCCTTTATCTTTTCTACTTGTCCCTCCATTTCCTCCTCTACTCTCTCCCTCTATCCCTCTGTCCAGATCCGAAGGACCCTATAGCCATCGTTTGTTGACATCTCTTCTTCTTTCTCTCTCTTCCCTCTCTCCTTTATCTTTTCTACTTGTCCCTCCATTTCCTCCTCTACTCTCTCCCTCTATCCCTCTGTCCAGATCCGAAGGACCCTATAGCCATCGTTTGTTGACATCTCTTCTTCTTTCTCTCTCTTCCCTCTCTCCTTTATCTTTTCTACTTGTCCCTCCATTTCCTCCTCTACTCTCTCCTCTATCCCTCTGTCCAGATCCGAAGGACCCTATAGCCATCGTTTGTTGACATCTCTTCTTCTTTCTCTCTCTTCCCTCTCTCCTTTATCTTTTCTACTTGTCCCTCCATTTCCTCCTCTACTCTCTCCCTCTATCCCTCTGTCCAGATCCGAAGGACCCTATAGCCATCGTTTGTTGACATCTCTTCTTCTTTCTCTCTCTTCCTCTCTCCTTTATCTTTTCTACTTGTCCCTCCATTTCCTCCTCTACTCTCTCCCTCTATCCCTCTGTCCAGATCCGAAGGACCCTATAGCCATCGTTTGTTGACATCTCTTCTTCTTTCTCTCTCTTCCCTCTCTCCTTTATCTTTTCTACTTGTCCCTCCATTTCCTCCTCTACTCTCTCCCTCTATCCCTCTGTCCAGATCCGAAGGACCCTATAGCCATCGTTTGTTGACATCTCTTCTTCTTTCTCTCTCTTCCCTCTCTCCTTTATCTTTTCTACTTGTCCCTCCATTTCCTCCTCTACTCTCTCCCTCTATCCCTCTGTCCAGATCCAGAAGGACCCTATAGCCATCGTTTGTTGACATCTCTTCTTCTTTCTCTCTCTTCCCTCTCTCCTTTATCTTTTCTACTTGTCCCTCCATTTCCTCCTCTACTCTCTCCCTCTATCCCTCTGTCCAGATCCGAAGGACCCTATAGCCATCGTTTGTTGACATCTCTTCTTCTTTCTCTCTCTTCCCTCTCTCCTTTATCTTTTCCAGATCTACTTGTCCCTCCATTTCCTCCTCTACTCTCTCCCTCTATCCCTCTGTCCAGATCCGAAGGACCCTATAGCCATCGTTTGTTGACATCTCTTCTTCTTTCTCTCTCTTCCCTCTCTCCTTTATCTTTTCTACTTGTCCCTCCATTTCCTCCTCTACTCTCTCCCTCTATCCCTCTGTCCAGATCCGAAGGACCCTATAGCCATCGTTTGTTGACATCTCTTCTTCTTTCTCTCTCTTCCCTCTCTCCTTTATCTTTTCTACTTGTCCCTCCATTTCCTCCTCTACTCTCTCCCTCTATCCCTCTGTCCAGATCCGAAGGACCCTATAGCCATCGTTTGTTGACATCTCTTCTTCTTTCTCTCTCTCTCCTTTATCTTTTCTACTTGTCCCTCCATTTCCTCCTCTACTCTCTCCCTCTATCCCTCTGTCCAGATCCGAAGGACCCTATAGCCATCGTTTGTTGACATCTCTTCTTCTTTCTCTCTCTTCCCTCTCTCCTTTATCTTTTCTACTTGTCCCTCCATTTCCTCCTCTACTCTCTCCCTCTATCCCTCTGTCCAGATCCGAAGGACCCTATAGCCATCGTTTGTTGACATCTCTTCTTCTTTCTCTCTCTTCCCTCTCTCCTTTATCTTTTCTACTTGTCCCTCCATTTCCTCCTCTACTCTCTCCCTCTATCCCTCTGTCCAGATCCGAAGGACCCTATAGCCATCGTTTGTTGACATCTCTTCTTCTTTCTCTCTCTTCCCTCTCTCCTTTATCTTTTCTACTTGTCCCTCCATTTCCTCCTCTACTCTCTCCCTCTATCCCTCTGTCCAGATCCGAAGGACCCTATAGCCATCGTTTGTTGACATCTCTTCTTCTTTCTCTCTCTTCCCTCTCTCCTTTATCTTTTCTACTTGTCCCTCCATTTCCTCCTCTACTCTCTCCCTCTATCCCTCTGTCCAGATCCGAAGGACCCTATAGCCATCGTTTGTTGACATCTCTTCTTCTTTCTCTCTCTTCCCTCTCTCCTTTATCTTTTCTACTTGTCCCTCCATTTCCTCCTCTACTCTCTCCCTCTATCCCTCTGTCCAGATCCGAAGGACCCTATAGCCATCGTTTGTTGACATCTCTTCTTCTTTCTCTCTCTTCCCTCTCTCCTTTATCTTTTCTACTTGTCCCTCCATTTCCTCCTCTACTCTCTCCCTCTATCCCTCTGTCCAGATCCGAAGGACCCTATAGCCATCGTTTGTTGACATCTCTTCTTCTTTCTCTCTCTTCCCTCTCTCCTTTATCTTTTCTACTTGTCCCTCCATTTCCTCCTCTACTCTCTCCCTCTATCCCTCTGTCCAGATCCGAAGGACCCTATAGCCATCGTTTGTTGACATCTCTTCTTCTTTCTCTCTCTTCCCTCTCTCCTTTATCTTTTCTACTTGTCCCTCCATTTCCTCCTCTACTCTCTCCCTCTATCCCTCTGTCCAGATCCGAAGGACCCTATAGCCATCGTTTGTTGACATCTCTTCTTCTTTCTCTCTCTTCCCTCTCTCCTTTATCTTTTCTACTTGTCCTCCATTTCCTCCTCTACTCTCTCCCTCTATCCCTCTGTCCAGATCCGAAGGACCCTATAGCCATCGTTTGTTGACATCTCTTCTTCTTTCTCTCTCTTCCTCTCTCCTTTATCTTTTCTACTTGTCCCTCCATTTCCTCCTCTACTCTCTCCCTCTATCCCTCTGTCCAGATCCCGAAGGACCCTATAGCCATCGTTTGTTGACATCTCTTCTTCTTTCTCTCTCTTCCCTCTCTCCTTTATCTTTTTCTACTTGTCCCTCCATTTCCTCCTCTACTCTCTC
>NC_060177.1:96022625-96112434 GCF_021184085.1 Oncorhynchus gorbuscha
GAATCTGATGAACATGGCTAAGCTGAGCATCAAGGGTCTGATTGAGTCGGCCCTGAACCTGGGCAGGACCCTGGACTCTGACTACGCTCCGTTACAGCAGTTCTTCGTGGTCATGGAGCACTGCCTCAAACACGGACTCAAAAGTAAGGACGTTTTACAGCTATAGCTATGTTATTGTTTGTTTCTAGCCTGGTCCCAGATCAGTTTGCGCTATATAAGCAGACATTGAATATCGCTTTGAGCATGATGTAGTTATTCATTACACTGTGGATGGTGTATCAATACCACCCCAGTCACTACAAAGATATAAGCATCCTTCCTAACTCAGTTGCCGGAGAGGAAGGAAACCACTCAGGGATTTCACCATGAGGCCAATGGTGACTTTAAAGCAGTTACAGAGTTTAATGGCTGTGAGGAGAAAACTGAGGATGGATCAACAACATTGTAGTTACTCCACAATACTAACCTAATTGACAGAGTGAAAAGAAGGAAGCCTGTACAGAATAAAAATATTCCTAAACAAGCTTCCTGTTTGCAACAAGGCACTAAAGTAAAACTGCAAAGAATATGGGAAAGAAATGAACTTCATGTCCTGAATACAAAGTGTTTCAGGCAAATCAGACACAACACATCACTGAGTACCACTCTTCATATGTTCAAGCATGGTGGTGGCTGCATCATGTTATGGGTATGCTTGTCATCGGCAAGGACAAGGGATTTCTTTAGAATCCAAAGAAACGGAATAGAGCTAAGCACAGGGAAAATCCTAGAGGAAAACCTAGTTCAGTCTTCTTTCCACCAGACATTAGGAGATGAATTAACCTACAGCAGGACAATAACCTAAAACACAAGGCCAAATCTAGAGTGGAGTTGCCTACCAAGACGATGTTGAATGTTCCTGAGTGGCCGTGTTACAGTTTTGACTAAAATGTAAATTAAATTGCCTTGAAAATGTCGGTTTATCATAATCAACAAGCAACTTGACAGAGGTTGAAGAATTTAAAAAAGAATAATGTGCAAATATTGTACAATCCAGGTGTGGAAAGCTCTTAGAGACTTACCCAGAAAGACTCACAGCTGTCATCACTCTTAGAGACTTACCCAGAAAGACTCACAGCTGTCATCACTCTTAGAGACTTACCCAGAAACACTCACAGCTGTCATCACTCTTAGAGACTTACCCAGAAAGACTCACAGCTGTCATCACTCTTAAAGACTTACCCAGAAAGACTCACAGCTGTCATCACTCTTAGAGACTTACCCAGAAACACTCACAGCTGTCATCACTCTTAGAGACTTACCCAGAAACACTCACAGCTGTCATCACTCTTAGAGACTTACCCAGAAACACTCACAGCTGTCATCACTCTTAGAGACTTACCCAGAAACACTCACAGCTGTAATCTATGACAAAGGTGATTCTAACGTGTCTTGACTCAGGGGTGTGAACACTTATGTAAATTTAGATATTTTCAATAAATTTGAAAAACCATCTACCCATGTTTTCACTGTATGATGGGGTGATGGGTGACATTTAAAAAAAATCCATTTTGAATTCAGGCTGTAACAAAACAAAATGTGTGATAAGTCAAGGGGTGTGAATAGTTTCTGAAGGAACTGTATGTATGTGAAACAAGCTATTGGTTTTGTACATTTACGCAACCTAGAAGAAGAGTTTAGCCCAGAGGTTTTAAGTGTAAAAAAGGAAACCGAAAGCTTTCTTGGTCTTAACCAGATCCTCTGCCTAACACCCCTCATCCGCTTGTCCTCAAACCCCCTTCCTCTGCCTAACACCCCTCATCCGCTTGTCCTCAAACCCCCTTCCTCTGCCTAACACCCCTCATCCGCTTGTCCTCAAACCCCTTCCTCTGCCTAACACCCCTCATCCGCTTGTCCTCAAACCCCTTCCTCTGCCTAACACCCTCATCTGCTTGTCCTCAAACCCCTTCCTCTGCCTAACACCCCTCATCCGCTTGTCCTCAAACCCCCTTCCTCTGCCTAACACCCCTCATCCGCTTGTCCTCAAACCCCCTTCCTCTGCCTAACACCCCTCATCCGCTTGTCCTCAAACCCCCTTCCTCTGCCTAACACCCCTCATCCGCTTGTCCTCAAACCCCCTTCCTCTGCCTAACACCCCTCATCCGCTTGTCCTCAAACCCCTTCCTCTGCCTAACACCCCTCATCCGCTTGTCCTCAAACCCCTTCCTCTGCCTAACACCCCTCATCCGCTTGTCCTCAAACCCCCTTCCTCTGCCTAACACCCCTCATCCGCTTGTCCTCAAACCCCTTCCTCTGCCTAACACCCCTCATCCGCTTGTCCTCAAACCCCTTCCTCTGCCTAACACCCTCATCCGCTTGTCCTCAAACCCCTTCCTCTGCCTAACACCCCTCATCCGCTTGTCCTCAAACCCCTTCCTCTGCCTAACACCCCTCATCCGCTTGTCCTCAAACCCCTTCCTCTGCCTAACACCCCTCATCCGCTTGTCCTCAAACCCCTTCCTCTGCCTAACACCCCTCATCCGCTTGTCCTCAAACCCCTTCCTCTGCCTAACACCCCTCATCCGCTTGTCCTCAAACCCCCTTCCTCTGCCTAACACCCCTCATCCGCTTGTCCTCAAACCCCCTTCCTCTGCCTAACACCCCTCATCCGCTTGTCCTCAAACCCCTTCCTCTGCCTAACACCCCTCATCCGCTTGTCCTCAAACCCCTTCCTCTGCCTAACACCCCTCATCCGCTTGTCCTCAAACCCCCTTCCTCTGCCTAACACCCCTCATCCGCTTGTCCTCAAACCCCCTTCCTCTGCCTAACACCCCTCATCCGCTTGTCCTCAAACCCCCTTCCTCTGCCTAACACCCCTCATCCGCTTGTCCTCAAACCCCTTCCTCTGCCTAACACCCCTCATCCGCTTGTCCTCAAACCCCTTCCTCTGCCTAACACCCCTCATCCGCTTGTCCTCAAACCCCTTCCTCTGCCTAACACCCCTCATCCGCTTGTCCTCAAACCCCCTTCCTCTGCCTAACACCCCAGCCAAGAAGATGTTCCTGGATTTATAACCTACTGATTCTGTACATTCAGGATGCTTAGAAGTGCCCTGTCAGGATGATCTTGTCCTCAAAGCATTGGTGTTGTGTAGTATTGTTGTCCTAACGTTCCCTCTCTGCCTAACACCCCTCAGCCAAGAAGACGTTCCTGGGGCAGAACAAGTCTTTCTGGGGGCCCTGGAGCTGGTGGAGAAACTCACCCCTGAGGCTGGTGAGATCACCGCCAGCTTGTCCTCAAAGACCTGCCAGGACTCATCCGCTTGTCCTAAGACCTGCGCCTGAATATCCGCTTGTCCTCAAACCCCTTCCTTCCTGTCTAACGCCGTCCCTAATATCCTCTTCCTGTCTAACGCCGTCCCTAATGTCCTCTTCCTGACTACCGCTGTCCCTAATATCCTCTTCCTGTCTAACGCTGTGCCTAATGTCCTCTTCCTGTCTAACGCCGTCCCTAATGTCCTCTTCCTGAATACCGCTGTCCCGAATAGTCAGCCAAGAAGAGCTTGGGCAGAACAAGTCCTCTTCCTGACTAGGATGCCGTCCCTAATATCCTCTTCCTGTCTGACGCTGTCCCTAACGTCCTCTTCCTGTCTGGTGGAGCCGTCCCTAATATCCTCTTCCTGTCAAAGACCTGCCAGGACTCAAGTAAGACCTGCGCCTGAATGTCCTCTTCCTGTCTAACGCTGTCCCTAATGTCCTCTTCCTGTCTAACGTCCCTAATGTCCCTAATATCCTCTTCCTGTCTAACGCTGTGCCTAATGTCCTCTTCCTGTCTAACGCCGTCCCTAATGTCCTCTTCCTGAATACCGCTGTCCCTAATGTCCTCTTCCTGTCTAACGCCGTCCCTAATGTCCTCTTCCTGTCTAACGCCGTCCCTAATGTCCTCTTCCTGTCTAACGCCGTCCCTAATGTCCTCTTCCTGTCTAACGCCGTCCCTAATGTCCTCTTCCTGTCTAACGCCGTCCCTAATGTCCTCTTCCTGTCTAACGCCGTCCCTAATGTCCTCTTCCTGTCTAACGCCGTCCCTAATGTCCTCTTCCTGACTAACGCCGTCCCTAATGTCCTCTTCCTGACTAACGCCGTCCCTAATGTCCTCTTCCTGACTAACGCCGTCCCTAATGTCCTCTTCCTGACTAACGCCGTCCCTAATGTCCTCTTCCTGACTAACGCCGTCCCTAATGTCCTCTTCCTGACTAACGCCGTCCCTAATGTCCTCTTCCTGACTAACGCCGCCGTCCCTAATGTCCTCTTCCTGACTAACGCCGCCGTCCCTAATATCCTCTTCCTGTCTGACGCTGTCCCTAATGTCCTCTTCCTGACTAACGCTGTCCCTAATGTCCTCTTCCTGTCTAACGCCGTCCCTAATGTCCTCTTCCTGACTAACGCCGCCGTCCCTAATGTCCTCTTCCCGCGTGACTAACGCCGCCGTCCCTAATGTCCTCTTCCCGCGTGTCCCTAACGTCCTCTTCCTGACTAACGCTGTCCCTAATGTCCTCTTCCCGCGTGACTAACGCCGTCCCTAATGTCCTCTTCCCGCGTGACTAACGCCGCCGTCCCTAATGTCCTCTTCCCGCGTGACTAACGCCGCCGTCCCTAATGTCCTCTTCCCGCGTGACTAACGCCGTGCCTAATGTCCTCTTCCTGACTAACGCCGCCGTGCCTAATGTCCTCTTCCCGCGTGACTAACGCCGTCCCTAATGTCCTCTTCCTGACTGACGCCGCCGTCCCTAATGTCCTCTTCCTGACTGACGCCGTCCCTAATGTCCTCTTCCTGTCTAACCGACGCCGTCCCTAAGACTGCATCTAATGTCACAATAGTAGAGTGATTTTATTTCAGCTTTTATTTCCTTCATTACATTCCCAGTGGGTCAGAAGTTTACATACACTCAATTAGTATTTGGTAGCATTGCCTTTTAAATTGTTTAACTTGGGTCAAAAGTTTTGGGTTGCCTTCCACAAGCTTCCGACAATAAGTTGGGTGAATTTTGTCCCATTCCTCCTGGCAGAGCTGGTGTAACGGAGTCAGGTTTGTAGGCCTCCTTACTCGCACATGCTTTTTCAGTTCTGCCCACAAATGTTCTATATCATTGATAGGTTTGAGGTCAGGGCTTTGTGATGGCCACTCCAATACCTTGACTTTTTGCCACAACTTTGGAAGTATGCTTGGGGTCATTGTCCGTTTGGAAGACCCATTTGCGAACAAGCTTTAACTTCCTTACTGATGTCTTGAGATGTGGAAATATTGAAGCAACATAATTTTCCATCCTCATGATGCCATTTATTTTGTGAAGTGCACCAGTCCCTCCAGCAGCAAAGCATCCCACAACATGATGCTGCCACCCCCGTGCTTCACGGTTGGGATGGTGTTCTTCGGCTTGCAAGCGTCCCCCTTTTTCCTCCGACCATAGCGTTGGTCATTATGGCCAAACAGTTCCACTTTTGTTTTTATCAGACCAGAGGACATTTCTCCACAAAGTACGATCTTTGCCCCCATGTGCATTTGCAAACCGTAGTCTGGCTTTTTCATGGCGGTTTTGGAGCAGTGGCTTCTTCCTTGCTGAGCGGCCTTTCAGGTTATGTTGATATAGAACTAGTTTTACTGTGGCTATAGATACTTTTGTACCGGTTTCCTCCAGCATCTTCACAAGGTCCTTTGCTGCTGTTCTGGGATTCATTTGCACTTTTTGCACCAAAATACATTCATCTCTAGGAGACAGAACACGTCTACTTCCTGAGCGGTATGACGGTTGCGAGGTCCCATGGTGTTTAGACTTGCGTACTATTGTTTGTACAGATGAACGTGGTGCCTTCAGGCGTTTGGAAATCGCTCCCAATGATGAACCAGACTTGTGGAGGTCTACAATTTCTTTTCTGAGGTCTTGGCTGATTTATTTAGATTTTCCCATGATGTCAAGCAAAGAGGCAGTGAGTTTGAAGGTAGGCCTTGAAATACATCCACAGGTACACCTCCAATTGACTCAAATGATGTCAATTAGCCTATCAGAAGCTACTAAAGCCATGATATAATTTTCTGGAATTTTCCAAGCTGTTTAAAGGCACAGTCAACTTAGTGTATGTAAACTTCTGACCCACTGGAATTGTGATACAGTGAATTATAAGTGAAATAATCTGTCTGTAAACAATTGTTGGAAAAATGACTTGTGTCATGCACAAAGTAGATGTCCTAACCAACTTGCCAAAACTAGTTTGTTAACAAGAAATTTGTGGATTGGTTGTATTGATGTCACACGCTATCTGATTGGTGTAAATCTCTGTCACTCACCGTTCAGTTGATATGTGATTGGTGTAAACAAACCCCTGTCACTCACCAGAACCCCGTTAGGAAGAGGGCGGGCCTGGCTGCGATTGGCCCTGATGCAGAAGAAGCTGTCAGACTACATGAAGACCATCATCAACAGAAAGGACCTGCTCAGGTGTGTGGGAGCATATGTTGCCAGGGAGTTGTTCAATGAGGCCGATGGTGTGTGTGTGTGTGTGTGTGTGTGCGCGCGTGTCTGCGTGTGTGTGTGCGTGCGTTAACAGTGTTGTTTAATGAGGCCGATGGTGTGTGTGCGCGTGTGTCTGCGTGTGTGTGTGTGCGCGCGTTAACAGTGTTGTTTAATGAGGCCGATGTGTGTGTGTGTGTGTGTTAACAGTGTTGTTTAATGAGGCCGATTGTTGGTGTGTGTGTGTGTGCGTTAACAGTGAGTTCTACGAGGCCAATGCTCTCATGATGGAGGAGGAGGGAGCCGTGATCGCCGGGCTGCTGGTTGGGTTGAACGTCATCGATGCCAACCTCTGTATGAAGGGAGAAGACCTGGACTCACAGGTTCTACACTGTAGTTACACTGTAGTCAGTACACTACATTTACACTGTAGTTAGTACACTGTAGTTACACTGTAGTTAGTACACTATACAGTTACACTGTAGTCAGTACACTACATTTACACTGTAGTTAGTACACTATACATTTACACTGTAGTTACACTGTAGTCAGTACACTATGCATTTACACTGTAGTCGGTACACTATACATTTACACTGTAGTTAGTACACTATACATTTACACTGTAGTTAGTACACTATACATTTACACTGTAGTTACACTGTAGTCAGTACACTATGCATTTACACTGTAGTCAGTACACTATACATGTACACTGTAGTCAGTACACTATACATGTACACTGTAGTCAGTACACTATACATTTACACTGTAGTCAGTACACACATGTACACTGTAGTCAGTACACTATACATTTACACTGTAGTCAGTACACTACATTTACACTGTAGTCAGTACACTATACATGTACACTGTAGTCAGTACACTATACATTTACACTGTAGTCAGTACACTACATTTACACTGTAGTTAGTACACTGTAGTTACACTGTAGTCAGTACACTATACATTTACACTGTAGTTAGTACACTGTAGTTACACTGTAGTCAGTACACTACATTTACACTGTAGTTACACTGTAGTCAGTACACTACATTTACACTGTAGTTACACTGTAGTTAGTACACTATACATTTACACTGTAGTTACACTGTAGTCAGTACACTATGCATTTACACTGTAGTCGGTACACTATACATTTACACTGTAGTTGGTACACTATACATTTACACTGTAGTTACACTGTAGTTAGTACACTATACATTTACACTGTAGTTACACTGTAGTTAGTACACTATACATTTACACTGTAGTTACACTGTAGTTAGTACACTATACATTTACACTGTTGTCAGTACACTATACATTTATACTGTAGTCAGTACACTATGCATTTACACTGTAGTCAGTATACTATACATTTACACTGTAGTCAGTACACAGTTACACTATTTACATTTATTTACATTTGCTCTTATAGTCAGTATTCACCTTATGACTCCATGCATTTACACTAAATATTTTAGTCAGTATACTAGGTATTCCAGGTGGGGTTTACAGGTGTGATTGACTCAGTACACTGTGAGGGAGTTTGTTACACTATACATTTACACTGTAGTCAGTACACTATACATTTACACTGTAGTTAGTACACTATACATTTACACTGTAGTCAGTACACTATACATTTACACTGTAGTTACACTGTAGTTAGTACACTATACATTTACACTGTAGTCGGTACACTATACATTTATACTGTAGTCAGTACACAATACATTTACACTGTAGTCAGTACACTATGCATTTACACTGTAGTTAGTACACTATACATTTACACTAGTCAGTACACTATACATTTACACTGTAGTTAGTACACTATGCATTTACACTATACATTTACACTAGTTAGTACACTATACATTTACACTGTAGTTACACTGTAGTTAGTACACTATACATTTACACTGTAGTCGGTACACTATACATTTACACTGTAGTTAGTACACTATACATTTACACTGTAGTTAGTACACTATACATTTACACTGTAGTTAGTACACTATACATTTATACTGTAGTCGGTACACTATACATTTATACTGTAGTCGGTACACTATACATTTACACTGTAGTTACACTGTAGTTAGTACACTATACATTTACACTGTAGTTACACTGTAGTTAGTACACTATACATGTACACTGTAGTTACACTGTAGTTAGTACACTATACATTTACACTGTAGTCAGTACACTATACATTTACACTGTAGTTAGTACACTATGCATTTACACTGTAGTTAGTACACTATGCATTTACACTGTAGTTAGTACACTATGCATTTACACTGTAGTTAGTACACTATGCATTTACACTGTAGTTAGTACACTATACATTTACACTGTAGTCAGTACACTATACATTTACACTGTAGTTACACTGTAGTCAGTACACTATGCATTTACACTGTAGTCGGTACACTATACATTTACACTGTAGTTAGTACACTATACATTTACACTGTAGTTAGTACACTATACATTTACACTGTAGTTACACTGTAGTCAGTACACTATGCATTTACACTGTAGTCAGTACACTATACATGTACACTGTAATCAGTACACTATACATGTACACTGTAGTTACACTGTAGTTAGTACACTATACATTTACACTGTAGTCAGTACACTATACATTTACACTGTAGTCAGTACACTATACATTTACACTGTAGTTAGTACACTATACATTTACACTGTAGTCAGTACAATATACATTTACAATGTAGTCAGTACACTATACATTTATACTGTAGTCAGTACACTACATTTACACTGTAGTTACACTGTAGTCGGTACACTATATGTTTACACTGTAGTCAGTACACTATACATTTACACTGTAGTTACACTGTAGTCTGTACACTATACATTTACACTGTAGTTACACTGTAGTTAGTACACTATACATTTACACTGTAGTCAGTATACTACATTTACACTGTAGTTACACTGTAGTCGGTACACTATACATTTACACTGTAGTCAGTACACTATACATTTATACTGTAGTCAGTACACTACATTTACACTGTAGTTAGTACACTATACATGTACACTGTAGTCAGTACACTATACATTTATACTGTAGTCAGTACACTACATTTACACTGTAGTTAGTACACTATACATGTACACTAGTCAGTACACTATACATTTATACTGTAGTCAGTACACTACATTTACACTGTAGTTAGTACACTATACATTTACACTGTAGTCAGTACACTATACATTTACACTGTAGTTAGTACACTATACATTTACACTGTAGTTAGTACACTATACATTTACACTGTAGTTAGTACACTATACATTTACACTGTAGTTAGTACACTATACATTTATACTGTAGTCAGTACACTACATTTACACTGTAGTTAGTACACTATACATTTACACTGTAGTTACACTGTAGTCAGTACACTATACAGTTACACTGTAGTCGGTACACTATACATTTACACTGTAGTTACACTGTAGTCAGTACACTATACAGTTACACTGTAGTCAGTACACTATACATTTACACTGTAGTTAGTACACTATACATTTACACTAGTCAGTACACTATACATTTACACTGTAGTTACACTGTAGGCAGTACACTATGCATTTACACTGTAGTCAGTACACTATGCATTTACACTGTAGTCAGTACACTATACATTTACACTGTATTTACACTGTAGGCAGTACACTATGCATTTACACTGTAGGCAGTACACTATGCATTTATACTGTAGTCGGTACACTATACATTTACGAAGGGTCTGAATACTTTCCAAAGCGGCTGTATTACCTTCATTTGACCGGGACAATCCACATCTTTTATAAACATGACAGATTTATCCAGATTCTGTGTTTCTCTAACTAACTGAAGTGTTAATGCCAGTGCCTGTCTGTTTCCTGTTTCCAGGTCGGGGTGATAGACTTCTCTATGTATCTTAAGGATGGAGGTCACAGCAGCAAGACTGTAGAAGGGTGAGTTCCTCCTCTCCTCACCTTGAGGAGACATGGCCCTAGTGTTGAGGAGACATGGCCCTAGTGTTGAGGAGACATGGCCCTAGTGTTGAGGCGACGCGGCCCTAGTGCTGAGGCAGACGCGGCCCTAGTGCTGAGGCAGACGCGGCCCTAGTGCTGAGGCAGACGCGGCCCTAGTGCTGAGAGCAGACGCGGCCCTAGTGCTGAGGCAGACGCGGCCCTAGTGTTGAGAGAGACGCGGCCCGAGAGAGACGCGGCCCGAGAGAGACGCGGCCCGAGAGAGACGCGGCCCGAGAGAGACGCGGCCCGAGAGAGACGCGGCCCGAGAGAGACGCGGCCCGAGAGAGACGCGGCCCGAGAGAGACGCGGCCCGAGAGAGACGCGGCCCGAGAGAGACGCGGCCCGAGAGAGACGCGGCCCGAGAGAGACGCGGCCCTAGAGAGACGCGGCCCTAGAGAGACACGGCCCTAGAGAGACACGGCCCTAGAGAGACACGGCCCTAGAGAGACACACGGCCCTAGAGAGACACACGGCCCTAGTGTTGAGAGAGACACGGCCCTAGTGTTGAGAGAGACACGGCCCTGAGAGACACACGGCCCTAGAGAGACACACGGCCCTGAGAGAGACACGGCCCTAGTGTTGAGAGACACACGGCCCTAGTGTTGAGAGAGACACACGGCCCTAGTGAGAGACACACGGCCCTAGAGAGACACACGGCCCTAGAGACACACGGCCCTAGAGAGACACACGGCCCTAGTGTTGAGAGAGACACACGGCCCTAGTGTTGAGAGAGACGCGGCCCTAGTGTTGAGAGAGACGCGGCCCTAGTGTTGAGAGACACACGGCCCTAGTGTTGAGAGAGACGCGGCCCTAGTGTTGAGAGAGACGCTGCCCTAGTGTTGAGAGAGACGCGGCCCTAGAGAGATGCGGCCCTAGTGTTGAGAGAGACGCGGCCCTAGAGAGATGCGGCCCTAGTGTTGAGAGAGACGCGGCCCGAGAGAGACGCGGCCCGAGAGAGACGCGGCCCGAGAGAGACGCGGCCCGAGAGAGACGCGGCCCTAGAGAGACGCGGCCCTAGAGAGACGCGGCCCGAGAGAGACGCGGCCCGAGAGAGACGCGGCCCGAGAGAGACGCGGCCCGAGAGAGACGCGGCCCGAGAGAGACGCGGCCTTAGACACGGCCCGAGAGACACACGGCCCTAGAGAGACACACGGCCCTAGAGAGACACACGGCCCTAGAGAGACACACGGCCCTAGAGAGACACACGGCCCTAGAGAGACACACGGCCCTAGAGAGACACACGGCCCTAGAGAGACACACGGCCCTAGTGTTGAGAGAGACACGGCCCTAGAGACACACGGCCCTAGTGTTGAGAGAGACACGGCCCTAGTGTTGAGAGAGACACGGCCCTAGTGTTGAGAGAGACACGGCCCTAGTGTTGAGAGAGACACGGCCCTAGTGTTGAGAGAGACGCGGCCCTAGTGTTGAGAGAGACACGGCCCTAGTGTTGAGAGAGACACGGCCCTAGTGTTGAGAGAGACACGGCCCTAGTGTTGAGAGAGACACGGCCCTAGTGTTGAGAGAGACACGGCCCTAGTGTTGAGAGAGACACGGCCCTAGTGTTGAGAGAGACGCTGCCCTAGAGAGATGCGGCCCTAGTGTTGAGAGAGACGCGGCCCTAGAGAGACGCGGCCCAAGAGAGACGCGGCCCGAGAGAGACGCGGCCCAAGAGAGACGCGGCCCAAGAGAGACGCGGCCCAAGAGAGACGCGGCCCAAGAGAGACGCGGCCCAAGAGAGACGCGGCCCAAGAGAGACGCGGCCCAAGAGAGACGCGGCCCTAGAGAGACGCGGCCCTAGAGAGACGCGGCCCTAGAGAGACGCGGCCCTAGAGAGACGCGGCCCTAGAGAGACGCGGCCCTAGAGAGACACTGCCCTAGTGTTGAGAGACGCGGCCCTAGAGAGACGCGGCCCTAGTGTTGAGAGAGATGCGGCCCTAGAGAGACGCGGCCCTAGAGAGACGCGGCCCTAGAGAGACGCGGCCCTAGAGAGACGCGGCCCTAGAGAGACGCGGCCCTAGAGAGACGCGGCCCTAGAGAGACGCGGCCCTAGAGAGACGCGGCCCTAGAGAGACGCGGCCCTAGAGAGACGCGGCCCTAGAGAGACGCGGCCCTAGAGAGACGCGGCCCTACCTACTGACCACATGTTTTGTATTGTGTCTCGTCTCCCACCAGGGATGGCCAGATCACAGCCATCCTGGACCAGAAGAACTACGTTGAGGAGCTAAACAGACACCTGAGTGCTTCCGTCAACAACCTGCAGGCCAAAGTGGACACTATGGAGAAGTCCAACACCAAGCTCACTGAAGAGGTGGGCTGGTTAGTTTCTACCTGGTTCTCATTTCTACCGTGCGTTCTGCCACTGCACTACGGTGCCGAGAGGTGCTTTTCTAGAAGCCCACTGCTGTGTGGTCTGTCCAGTTTGCAGTAGACCACATTAGTAATGTATGTTTGTAACCTATATAGTAATAATATATGCCATTTGCAGACCACATTAGTAATGTATGTTTGTAACCAGTCTGTGTGGTCTGTCCAGTTTGCAGTGGACCACCGGGGTTTGTAACCTGCTGTGTGGTCTGTCCAGTTTGCAGTAGACCACATTACCAACTGAGTTTGTAACCTGCTGTGTGGTCTGTCCAGTTTGCAGTAGACCACATTAGTAATGTATGTTTGTAACCTGCTGTGTTGTCTGTCCAGCTTGCAGTAGACCACATTAGTAATGTATGTTTGTAACCTGCTGTGTGGTCTGTCCAGCTTGCAGTAGACCACATTAGTAATGTATGTTTGTAACCTGCTGTGTGGTCTGTCCAGCTTGCAGTAGACCACATTAGTAATGTATGTTTGTAACCTGCTGTGTGGTCTGTCCAGCTTGCAGTAGACCACATTAGTAATGTATGTTTGTAACCTGCTGTGTGGTCTGTCCAGTTTGCAGTAGACCACATTAGTAATGTATGTTTGTAACCTGCTGTGTGGTCTGTCCAGCTTGCAGTCGCCAACAACCGGATCATCACCCTACAGGAGGATGTGGAACGAGTCAAGGAGGAGAGCTCCTACCAGCTAGAGTCCAGTCGCAAGGTTGTCCACCCCTCAAACATTTTCAGAAATATCTCGTATGTAGGGTGTACTTGGCTGTATGTTGTAGGGTGTACTTGGCTGTATGTTGTAGGGTGTAATAATTGAGTTGTATATCATGTAATGTGCTCCATGTTGTCTCGCCAGGCGTCGCGGTCAGGGGACGGCTTGGCAGACGGCCAGGTGCTGGGAGAGGCACGCAAACAGCTTAAGGAGGAAACTCTGCTACGATTGGTCAGTTTCTCTCTCTGTTCGTCCCCTTTATTCCTGACACGGATCAGATATTTCCCTCCATCCTCTATCCCCCTCAGGACATGGAGTTGGAGGTGCAGATTAGAGGTCGACCGATTAATCGGAATGGCCGATTAATTAGGGCCGATTTCAAGTTTTCAACAATCGGTAATCGATAATTTTGGACACCGATTTGCCAAATTATTAAAAATAATATATATATATATATATATGATTTAACTAGGCAAGTCAGTTAATAACAAATTCTTATTTTCAATGACTGCCTAGGAACGGTGGGTTAACTGGTCTAGGAACGGTGGGTTAACTGGTCTAGGAACGGTGGGTTAACTGGTCTAGGAACGGTGGGTTAACTGCCTTCAGGGGCAGAATGACAGATTACCTTGTCAGCTCAGGGATTCGTTTTTGCAACCTTTCGGTTACTAGTCCACCACTCTAACGACCTGCCTTACATTGCACTCCACGAGTAGCCTGCGTGGCAGGCTGACTACCTAATAGAGGGCAGCAAGGAGCCAAGGTAAGGTGCTAGCTAGCATTAAACTTAACTTATAAAAAACTATCAATCTTAACATAATCACTAGTTAACTACACAAGGTTGACGATATTACTAGTTTATCTAGCTTGTCCTGCGTTGCATATGAATCGATGCGGTGCCCGTTAATTTACCATTGAATCATAGACTACTTCTCCAAACAGGTGATGATTTAACAAGCGCATTCGCGATAAAAGCAGTCGTTGCACCAATGTGTACCTAACCATAAACATCAACACCTTTCTTAAAGTCGATACACAAGTATATATTTTTAAACCTGCATATTTAGTTCATATTGCCTGCTAACGTGAATTTCCTTGAACTTGGAAATTGTGTCACTTCTCTTGCGTTCAGTGCAAACGGAGTCAGGGTGTATGCAGCAGTTTGGGCCGCCTGGCTCGTTGCGAAATGCGTGAAGACCATTTCTTCCTAACGAAGACCGAAACTAATTTGCCAGAATTTTACATAATTATGACTTAAAACATTGAAGGTTGTGCAATGTAACAGGAATATTTAGACTAATGGATGCCACCCGCTAGATAAAATACGGAACGGTTCTGTATTTCATTGAAAGAATAAACGTTTTGTTTTCAAAATGATAGTTTCCGGATTCGACCATATAAATGACCAAAGGCTCGTATTTCTGTGTGTTATTATGTTATAATTAAGTCTATGATTTGATAGATCAGTCTGACTGAGCGTTGGTAGGCAGCAGCAGGCTCGTAAGCATTCATTCAAACAGCACTTTAGTGCATTTTGCCAGCAACTCATCACTGTGCTACAAGCATTGAGCTGTTTATGACTCCAAGCCTATCAACTCCCGAGATTAGGCTGGTATAACCAAAGGGAAATGGCTAGCTAGTTAGCGGGGGTGCACGCTAATAGCGTTTCAAACGTCACTCGCTCTGAGACTTGGAGTAGTTGTTCCCCTTGCTCTGCATGGGTAACGCTGTTTCGAGGGTGGCTGTTGTCGTTGTGTTGCTGGTTCGAGCCCAGGGAGGAGCGAGGAGAGGGACGGAAGCTATACTGTTACACTGGCAATACTAAAGTGCCTATAAGAACATCCAATAGTCAAAGGTTAATGAAATACAAATGGTAGAAAGAAATAGTCCTGTAATTCCTATAATAACTACAACCTAAAACGTCTTACCTGGGAATATTGAAGACTCATGTTAAAAGGAACCACCAGCTTTCATATGTTCTCATGTTCTAATAATAAATAAGCTTTCTTACATAGCACATATCGCACTTTTACTTTCTCCTCCAACACTTTGTTTTTGCATTATTTAAACCAAATTGAACATGTTTCATTATTTATTTGAGGCCAAATATATTTTTATTGATGTATTATATTAAGTTAAAATAAGTGTTCATTCAGTATTGTTGTAATTGTCATTATTACAAATAAATCGGTATCGGCTTTTTTTGGTCCTCCAATAATCTGTATCGGCGTTGAAAAATTATAATCTGTCGAGCTCTAGTGCAGATTCTCTCTATCCCTCTCATTCATCTATCCCTCTCTCATTCATCTATCCCTCTCTCATTCATCTATCCCTCTCTCATTCATCTTTCTCTCATTCATCTCTGAGGCTCTCATTCATCTCTTTTCATTCATCTCTTATCTCTCATTCATCTCTCCCTCTGTCTCATTCATCTCTCCCTCTCTCTCATTCATCTATCCCTCTCTCATTCATCTCTCCCTCTCTCTCATTCATCTCTCCCTCTCTCATTCATCTCTCCATCTCTCTCATTCATCTCTCCCTCTCCCATCTATCCCTCTCCCTCATTCATCTATCCCTCTCTCTCATTCATCTCTCCCTCTCCCTCATTCATCTCTCCCTCTCTCTCATTCATCTCTCCCTCTCCCTCATTCATCTCTCCCTCTCCCTCATTCATCTCTCCCTCTCCCTCATTCATCTCTCCCTCTCCCTCATTCATCTATCCCTCTCCCTCATTCATCTATCCCTCTCCCTCATTCATCTATCCCTCTCCCGCATTCATCTCTCCCTCATTCATCTCTCCCTCATTCATCTCTCCCTCTCCCTCATTCATCTCTCCCTCTCCCTCATTCATCTATCCCTCTCCCTCATTCATCTATCCCTCTCCCTCATTCATCTCTCCCTCTCCCTCATTCATCTCTCCCTCTCCCTCATTCATCTATCCCTCTCCCTCATTCATCTATCCCTCTCCCTCATTCATCTCTCCCTCATTCATCTCTCCCTCATTCATCTCTCCCTCTCCCGCATTCATCTCTCCCTCATTCATCTCTCCCTCATTCATCTCTCCCTCTCCCTCATTCATCTCTCCCTCTCTCTCATTCATCTATCCCTCTCCCTCATTCATCTCTCCCTCTCTCTCATTCATCTATCCCTCTCCCTCATTCATCTCTCCCTCTCTCTCATTCATCTCTCCCTCTCCCTCATTCATCTATCCCTCTCCCTCATTCATCTATCCCTCTCCCTCATTCATCTATCCCTCTCCCTCATTCATCTATCCCTCTCTCTCATTCATCTATCCCTCTCCCTCATTCATCTCTCCCTCTCTCTCATTCATCTCTCCCTCTCCCTCATTCATCTATCCCTCTCCCTCATTCATCTATCCCTCTCCCTCATTCATCTATCCCTCTCCCTCATTCATCTATCCCTCTCTCTCATTCATCTCTCCCTCTCCCTCATTCATCTCTCCCTCTCCCTCATTCATCTCTCCCTCTCCCTCATTCATCTATCTCTCTCATTCATCTCCCTCTCTCATTCATCTATCCCTCTCTCATTCATCTATCCCTCTCTCATTCATCTATCCCTCCCTCATTCATCTATCCCTCTCTCATTCATCTATCCCTCTCTCATTCATCTATCTCTCTCATTCATCTATCCCTCTCATTCATCTATCCCTCTCTCATTCATCTATCCCTCTCTCATTCATCTATCCCTCTCTCATTCATCTATCCCTCTCTCATTCATCTATCCCTCTCTCATTCATCTATCCCTCTCTCATTCATCTATCCCTCTCTCATTCATCTATCCCTCTCTCATTCATCTATCTCTCTCATTCATCTATCCCTCTCTCATTCATCTATCCCTCTCTCATTCATCTATCCCTCTCTCATTCATCTATCCCTCTCTCATTCATCTATCCCTCTCTCATTCATCTATCCCTCTCTCATTCATCTATCCCTCTCTCATTCATCTATCCCTCTCTCATTCATCTATCCCTCTCTCATTCATCTATCCCTCTCTCATTCATCTATCCCTCTCTCATTCATCTATCCCTCTCTCATTCATCTATCCCTCTCTCATTCATCTATCCCTCTCTCATTCATCTATCCCTCTCTCATTCATCTATCCCTTATTCATCTATCCCTCTCTCATTCATCTATCCCTTATTCATCTATCCCTCATTCATCTATCCTTCCTCTGCCCCCCGTACTAACCCGTTCCCCCCCTCTCCCTGCTCCCCGTACTAACCCGTCCGCCTCTCTCCCTGCTCCCCATACTAACACGTTCCCCCTCTCTCCCTGCCCTCCGTACTAACCCTTCCCCCCTCCTCTCTCCCTGCTCCCCGTACTAACCCTTCCCCCTCTCTCCCTGCGCCCCGTACTAACCCGTCCCCCTCTCCCTGCTCCCCGTACTAACCCTCCCCCTCTCCCTGCCCCCGTAGTAACCTGTCCCCCTCTCCCTGCCCCCCGTACTAACCCTCCCCTCTCTCCCTGCCCCCGTACTAACCCTCCCCCTCTCCATGCCCGCCGTACTAACCCTCCCCTCTCTCCCTGCCGCCCGTACTAACCCTCCCCTCTCTCCCTGCCGCCCGTACTAACCCTCCCCCTCTCTCCCTGCTCCCCGTACTAACCCTTCCCCCTCTCCTCTCTCCCTGCCCCCCGTACTAACCCTTCCCCCTCTCCTCTCTCCCTGCCCTCCGTACTAACCCTTCCTAACCCTCCCCCTCTCCCTGCTCCCCGTACTAACCCTTCCCCCTCTCCTCTCTCCCTGCTCCCCGTACTAACCCTTCCCCCTCTCTCCCTGCTCCCCGTACTAACCCTTCCCCCTCTCCCTGCCCTCCGTACTAACCCTCCCCCTGCACCCCGTACTAACCCTCCCCTTCTCTCCCTGCTCCCCGTACTAACCCTTCCCCCTCTCCTCTCTCCCTGCTCCCCGTACTAACCCTTCCCCCTCTCCTCTCTCCCTGCTCCCCGTACTAACCCTTCCCCCCTCCTCTCTCCCTGCTCCCCGTACTAACCCTTCCCCCTCTCCCTGCCCCTACTAACCCTTCCCCCTCTCCCTGCTCCCCGTACTAACCCTTCCCCCTCTCCTCTCTCCCTGCTCCCCGTACTAACCCTTCCTCCTCTCTCCCTGCTCCCCGTACTAACCCTTCCCCCTCTCTCCCTGCTCCCCGTACTAACCCTTCCCCCTCCTCCCTGCTCCCCGTACTAACCCTTCCCCCCTCTCCCTGCTCCCCGTACTAACCCTTCCCCCTCTCTCCCTGCTCCCCGTACTAACCCGTCCCCCCTCTCCTCTCTCCCTGCTCCCCGTACTAACCCGTCTCTCTCCTCCTCCAGGATGTAGAGAAGGAGTTGGAGGTTCAGATTGGTATGAAGCAGGAGATGGAGCTGTCTATGAAGATGTTAGAGACGGATATGTGTGAGAAACAGGATGCTTTGGTGGAACTACGACAACAGCTGGATGATCTTCGGACCCTCAACCTGCAGCTCGCGCAGAAGTCCCAGGTACACGCCTTGGGTGTGAGAGCGGCTCTTTTAGAAATGTGTTACATTTTTTACAAAGACCCACTTACTCACAGTTATTGGAATTTGAGTTAAGTGTATTGAAGTGTAATTGATCCCAACCTTGGGTGTTCACAGAGCTCGGAGGTGAGCGCCAAGCAGAAGAGTGAGGTCATCAGTCGCCTAGAGGAGAAGACCAATCAGATGGCTGGGACTATTAAACAGCTAGAGATCAGGTGGGAGGTGACCCCATCTTCACACTACACTCAGGGCTCTAAAGTGCACTCCACTACACACTACACTACACTCAGGGCTCTAAAGTGCACTCCACTACACACTCTACACTACACTCAGGACTCTAAAGCGCACTCCACTACACACTCTACACTACACTCAGGACTCTAAAGCGTGAATATTTTAGTTGCATATGCTCCTAAATATTTTGCTGTGAGAATCTGGAATTTGTATTAAGGCGCATCGGTGAGACTAGGAAAAACTAAACCCAGAATAATTGTTGTTAAGATCGGGCTTCGCTGTACCGCTGCCTCTGAGTGTCATATGCCCCGGGCCCGGAAAACAAATCAAGTGTACCTATAGGCCTATGGCTGGCCAATCAGATGGTTCAGATTACGGTGTCTGCAGTCTCCTTGAACGCACAGCAAATGTGATACTCTGAGATTAAAAAACTTTTAAAACCAGTGACTGTCAACGAATTCAGCAACGAGCTGCTGTTTTTATGAGTAACTTCATGTTGTTTGGTAATTCATCACCGTCAACACTTTTATGAGCCATAAAATGTGTGTTCTCCTGCTCACACTGCAGATGAATGTATAGCCAGCAGCATACCACCCTGCATACCAGCAGCATACCACCCTGCATACCAGCAGCATACCACCCTGCATACCAGCAGCATACCACCCTGCATACCAGCAGCATACCACCCTGCATACCAGCAGCATACCACCCTGCATACCAGCAGCATACCACCCTGCATACCAGCAGCATACCACCCTGCATACCAGCAGCATACCACCCTGCATACCACCCTGCATACCACCCTGCATACCACTGCTGGCTTGGCTCTGAAGCTAAGCAGGGTTGGTCCTGGTCAGCTGCATACCACCCTGCATACCACCCTGCATACCACTGCTGGCTTGGCTCTGAAGCTAAGCAGGGTTGGTCCTGGTCAGCTGCATACCACCCTGCATACCACCCTGCATACCACCCTGCATACCACTGCTGGTTTGCTTCTGAAGCTAAGCAGGGTCGGTCCTCGTCAGTTCCTAGATGGGAGACCAGATGCTGCTGGAAGTGGTGTTGGAGGGCCAGTAGGAGGCACTCTTTCCTCTGGTCTAAAATAAATATCCCAAATGCCCCAAGGCAGTGATTGGGGACACTGCCCTGTGTAGGGTGCCGTCTTTCGGATGGGACGTTAAACGGGTGTCCTGACTCTCTGAGGTCATTAAAGATCCCATGGTACTTATTGTAAGAGTAGGGGTGTTAACCCCGGTGTCTTGGCTAAATTCACAATCTGGCCATCAAACCATCACAGTCACTAATAATCCCCAGTTTACAATTGGCTCATTCATCCCCCTCCTCTCCCCTGTAACTATTCCCCAGGTCTTTGCTGCAAATGAGAACGTGTTGGACACGGAAAACATCAGCTTTCTTCTCCGGTGTCTCTTTGTAAAAGATAATGTGGTACAACATTGGCGGAGCAATTCAAGCATAGCCAATGTACGGTGATGATGTATTGGGCGGGGCGGCAGGGTAGCCTAGTGGTTAGAGCGTTGGACTAGTAACCGGAAGGTTGCAAGTTCAAACCCCAGAGCTGACAAGGTACAAATCTGTCGTTCTGCCCCTGAACAGGCAGTTAACCCGCTGTTCCTAGGCCGTCATTGAAAATAAGAATTTGTTCTTAACTGACTTGCCTAGTTAAATAAAGGTAAACTTAAAATTAAATTATAGCTTACTGCACAAACCTCTGCTACAGAACTGGTTTGAATAAGTCATGTGTTTTTTTACAGTTTTTATCAGACCAGTAGATCTCAGCTTAGATTTTGACTCAGAAAATGTTGCTGACCATTGCAGTAAAGTAATGACTGATCTCTTGCGTGTTGTCACTCACAAACTTGATGTTCTTAAAGAGATGGTGTTCAATTTCAATGTACTGCATCTCAATAGGAAAATAGTTTTTTTGTGTTTTTTTTTCACAATGTGGAAACCTTATATTCCACAAATAACTTTAATTTCAAATGTCAGCTTTTTGTATCAACATAAACAATGTTTTAAAAGGGTCATTTGTTTTCTAGCACACAGCATGTGCTTAAAAAGTAGCTCCATTTAATAGAGGACCAATATAGGCCCAGTAGAGAACCAATAGAGGCCCAATAGAGGCTTTATCAATCAATTAAAACATCTGCTTTTCAGGTGCGCCTATGTTTTCTGTTGTGATCATAACTTTTTACATTCGGGACCAGAGCTGACATTGAATAGTCTACCACTCTACACCAGAAGTCTACCACTCTACACCAGTAGTCTACCACTCTACTACACCAGTAGTCTACCACTCTACTACACCAGTAGTCTACCACTCTACTACACCAGTAGTCTACCACTCTACACCAGTAGTCTACCACTCTACACCAGTAATCTACCACTCTACACCAGTAGTCTACCACTCTACACCAGTAGTCTACCACTCTACACCAGTAGTCTACCACTCTACACCAGTAGTCTACCACTCTACACCAGTAGTCTACCACTCTACACCAGTAGTCTACCACTCTACACCAGTAGTCTACCACTCTACACCAGTAGTCTACCACTCTACACCAGTAGTCTACCACTCTACACCAGTAGTCTACCACTCTACACCAGTAGTCTACCACTCTACACCAGTAGTCTACCACTCTACACCAGTAGTCTACCACTCTACACCAGTAGTCTACCACTCTACACCAGTAGTCTACCACTCTACACCAGTAGTCTACCACTCTACACCAGTAGTCTACCACTCTACACCAGTAGTCTACCACTCTACACCAGTAGTCTACCACTCTACACCAGTAGTCTACCACTCTACACCAGTAGTCTACCACTCTACACCAGTAGTCTACCACTCTACACCAGTAGTCTACCACTCTACACCAGTAGTCTACCACTCTACACCAGTAGTCTACCACTCTACACCAGTAGTCTACCACTCTACACCAGTAGTCTACCACTCTACACCAGTAGTCTACCACTCTACACCAGTAGTCTACCACTCTACACCAGTAGTCTACCACTCTACACCAGTAGTCTACCACTCTACTACACCACTAGTCTACCACTCTACTACACCACTAGTCTACTACTCTACTACACCACTAGTCTACTACTCTACTACACCACTAGTCTACTACTCCACTAGTCTACTACACCACTAGTCTACTACACCACTACTCTACTACACCACTAGTCTACTACTCTACTACACCACTAGTCTACTACTCTACTACTCTACTAGTCTACTACTCTACTACACCACTAGTCTACTACTCTACTACACCACTGTAGCTCAGTTGGTAGAGCATGGCGCTTGTAACGCCAGGGTAGTGGGTTCGATCCCCGGGACCACCCATACGTAGAATGTATGCACACATGACTGTAAGTCGCTTTGGATAAAAGCGTCTGCTAAATGGCATATATTATTATTATATTATTACTAGTCTACTACTCTACACCACTAGTCTACCACTCTACTACACCACTAGTCTACTACTCTACACCACTAGTCTACCACTCTACTACACCACTAGTCTACCACTCTACTACACCACTAGTCTACTACTCTACACCACTAGTCTACCACTCTACTACACCACTAGTCTACTACTCTACACCACTAGTCTACTACTCTACTACACCACTAGTCTACTACTCTACTACACCACTAGTCTACCACTCTATTACACCACTAGTCTACCACTCTATTACACCACTAGTCTACCACTCTACTACACCACTAGTCTACTACTCTACTACACCACTAGTCTACTACTCTACACCACTAGTCTACTACTCTACTACACCACTAGTCTACTACTCTACTACACCACTAGTCTACTACTCTACACCACTAGTCTACTACTCTACACCACTAGTCTACCACTCTACTACACCACTAGTCTACTACTCTACTACACCACTAGTCTACTACTCTACTACACCACTAGTCTACCACTCTACTACACCACTAGTCTACTACTCTACTACACCACTAGTCTACTACTCTACACCACTAGTCTACTACTCTACTACTCTACTACACCACTAGTCTACCACTCTACTACACCACTAGTCTACTACTCTACTACACCACTAGTCTACTACTCTACACCACTAGTCTACTACTCTACTACTCTACTACACCACTAGTCTACTACTCTACTACACCACTAGTCTACTACTCTACACCACTAGTCTACCACTCTACTACACCACTAGTCTACTACTCTACTACACCACTAGTCTACTACTCTACACCACTAGTCTACCACTCTACACCAGTAGTCTACCACTTTACACCAGTAGTCTACCACTCTACACCAGTAGTCTACCACTCTACTACACCAGTAGTCTACTACTCTACTACACCACTAGTCTACTACTCTACTACACCACTAGTCTACTACTCTACTACACCACTAGTCTACTACTCTACTACACCACTAGTCTACTACTCTACTACACCACTAGTCTACTACTCTACACCACTAGTCTACCACTCTACACCAGTAGTCTACCACTTTACACCAGTAGTCTACCACTCTACACCAGTAGTCTACCACTCTACTACACCAGTAGTCTACTACTCTACTACACCACTAGTCTACTACTCTACTACACCACTAGTCTACTACTCTACTACACCACTAGTCTACTACTCTACTACACCACTAGTCTACTACTCTACTACACCACTAGTCTACTACTCTACACCACTAGTCTACCACTCTACACCAGTAGTCTACCACTTTACACCAGTAGTCTACCACTCTACACCAGTAGTCTACCACTCTACTACACCAGTAGTCTACTACTCTACTACACCACTAGTCTACTACTCTACTACACCACTAGTCTACTACTCTACTACACCACTAGTCTACTACTCTACTACACCACTAGTCTACTACTCTACTACACCACTAGTCTACTACTCTACTACACCACTAGTCTACTACTCTACACCGCTAGTCTACCACTCTACTACACCACTAGTCTACTACTCTACACCACTAGTCTACCAGTCTACTACTCTACACCACTAGTCTACCACTCTACTACACCACTAGTCTACTACTCTACTACACCACTAGTCTACTACACCACTAGTCTACTACTCTACACCACTAGTCTACCAGTCTACTACTCTACACCACTAGTCTACCACTCTACTACACCACTAGTCTACTACTCTACTACACCACTAGTCTACTACTCTACACCACTAGTCTACCAGTCTACTACTCTACACCACTAGTCTACCACTCTACTACACCACTAGTCTACTACTCTACTACACCACTAGTCTACTACTCTACACCACTAGTCTACCAGTCTACTACACCACTAGTCTACTACTCTACTACACCACTAGTCTACTACACCACTAGTCTACTACACCACTAGTCTACTACTCTACTACACCACTAGTCTACTACTCTACTACACCACTAGTCTACTACTCTACTACACCACTAGTCTACTACTCTACTACACCACTAGTCTACTACTCTACTACACCACTAGTCTACCACACCACTACTCTACTACACCACTAGTCTACCACTCTACTACACCACTAGTCTACTACTCTACTACACCACTAGTCTACCACTCTACTACACCACTAGTCTACTACTCTACTACACCACTAGTCTACTACTCTACTACACCACTAGTCTACTACTCTACTACATCACTAGTCTACTACTCTACTACACCACTAGTCTACTACTCTACTACACCACTAGTCTACTACTCTACTACACCACTAGTCTACTACTCTACTACACCACTAGTCTACTACTCTACTACACCACTAGTCTACTACTCTACTACACCACTAGTCTACTACTCTACTACACCACTAGTCTACTACTCTACTACACCACTAGTCTACTACTCTACTACACCACTAGTCTACTACTCTACTACACCACTAGTCTACTACTCTACTACACCACTAGTCTACTACTCTACTACACCACTAGTCTACTACTCTACTACACCACTAGTCTACTACACTACTACACCACTAGTCTACTACACCACTAGTCTACTACTCTACTACACCACTAGTCTACTACTCTACTACACCACTAGTCTACTACTCTACTACACCACTACTCTACTACACCACTAGTCTACTACTCTACTACACCACTAGTCTACTACTCTACTACACCACTAGTCTACTACTCTACTACACCACTAGTCTACTACACCACTAGTCTACTACTCTACTACACCACTAGTCTACTACTCTACTACACCACTAGTCTACTACTCTACTACACCACTAGTCTACTACACCACTAGTCTACTACTCAGAATAATAGGACTGGAGTTTACCCAAAGCATTTAGGATGGATTTCATGGACCCAGATGAAGACCAATCGTGGATTGAGAGAGAATCTCCTCTGACAAAGCTTTGGAGTCTGTCCAAAGCTTTGTCAGAGGAGATTCTCTCTCAAGCCAGTGTTTTTGACTGTCAGATCTAATCTAAACATGTATTCTTTCCAGGGCTTAGTAACTACCCTCTTCCTTTTCCCCCTCTCTATCTATTCTATCCATCGCTGCTTTCTTTTATCTTTCCATTTCTCCATCCCTTTCATTTCTTGGTTCTTTACCTCTTTGGTTCTTTACCTCTTCCTCCACTATCTCCTCCTCACAGTGAGGAAGACTGTGTGAAGCAGGCCAGAAGCTTGTGTTCCAACGCAGAGAGACTGCTTCAGAAGCAGCAGTAGTCCTCCCCTCTCCTCTGTTCCCCAGAATGACACCCACATCATAGTTTGATAAACTCTGATCCAAATCAGAAAAACAATATTTGCATAATATAGAAATAACTTATAGGGATATTTCAGGATTTTGGCAATGAGGTCATGTATCTACTTCTCTAGAGTTAGATGACCTTGTGGATGCCATTTTGTATGTCTCCACGTGCAGTTTGAAGGAAGTTGCAAACTGGCGCTAGCGCAATTGCTAACTAGCGTTAGGGCAATGACTGGAGGTCTATGGTATCTGCGATCATGCTAACTAATGTTAGCGCAATGACTGGAATGCAATCGGGTCTGCTAGCATATATCATAAACTTCCAGTCATCGCGCTGACGCTAGTTAGCAACTTTCTTCAAACTGCACAGAGACATGAAAATGCTGTCCACGAGTTCATCTTACTGCAGGGAAGTAGATAAAGGACCTTATTGCCGAAATCCCGGACTATCCCTTTAACTAGGTTACTTATTTTTTGGTATGACATCTGTTGCGGTTCCTTTCCTTCTCTATAGTGTTAAATTACATTTTTATTTCCTAAACCTCTCCTCTCCTGACTGATATAGTCTCTCTGGCTTCCTCTAGCCTGGTTTTCTGTTCTTCCGTGTGTTCTTCTGTCGGGATACTAGCAGTGCAGAGGGGGCTCCATTCTGCTCGCTGGGTTTCAGGACTTTAGCTTGGGTTCATTCCGTAAGGAATAACGATATCAGATCCCCCCCCACACACACACATGTAATGAATGTTCCCTGATGCAAGACTTCGAGTTTGGGATGTCAGACATTTTCGGGTAGAGAGATGGGTGTACTGTTCTGGAAAATGTAAATGGATGCTGTTGTTTTGTAAATCGATCCCCTGAAGCCCCCCCCCTCTACAGTCAAGAATTGGCAAGAATTTACAAAATACCATAAAGATCAATGTATCAAAAATAAACGACAAAATACTTCAAAAAATACATGTATTTTGTATTTGTATACAGAAATACATTTGCATGTAGCCGGCCCGAACAGCAACAGCATCCTCAGCAATGGTGACAGAATCGTTTTACTTGCTATGACTGTGATATGTTGGTAGCGACCTTAGTTGAACTGTAAAGACGTGTGCTTCCCTTCCCAAACACTAAGGACGGTTCATGCATGTATATTGTGATGACATTTTGGGACGTTTTTTTTTCTAAAATTGCGGGACTAGGATCTCCTCGGCAAAAAAATGACGGATTTCTTGAGTTAGCTTAGATTCATTCTTACTATTTTGAGGAAGTGTATACTGGCTACGGCGTCTTAAGATGGACAAACAGTACTATTGTCACTTTTTTCCTCTCTTTTTTTTCAAGCAAAGGACTTATGGAAGTATGCGAGCACTCTAGTTTAGCGCAAACCCGAAGGATGCGGAAGGCTGAAGTGACCAAAATATTATGAAAATGAACAGACCAAAATGAACTGCAAAGCACACTGGGTATTATTATTGGCTTTTTTTTCTGGGGCGGAGCTCATTCAAATAATACTCGGCATGCTTTGCATTTGTTCGTTTTTACATATACATGTATGTTTAGTTCATTCAGCAGACGTTCTTATCACACCGTAGTGCCATCAGACTACTGGTACCAATGCAGGGTGAAAAGGGGGCCACAAAATCATGAATCGCTAATTTAAAAAAAAAATGTTATAGAAAAGTATTTTCTATTTCTGAAAATACGAATGACATCTTTCGAAAGTATCTTGTTACAGAATACATTGGAGTGTCGTTCAGGCTGGGGAAATACACATTTACAAAATACTTAAGTAATTGAAATGGATATTTCAAATGTAGCCCATCTCTGCCAACAGTAGCATAGGTCCTTAGATCAGACTATAAGGATCGTAGGCTACTACTATATAGATACAATGGGGTCTGAAATTATTGACACGCTTGAATAAGATGAGCACTAATTACCGTATAAACGAAATCATACTTAGCTATATTGTATGCTTCAAAACATTTGGGTAATTATTTTATACAAATACAATTGCTCAGAGAAAAACATTTTGTTTAACAAGTATCTTATGTTGTGGCTAATTTAACATTTTCTTCGTGGATTTTGATGTGTGCTTGTATAAAATCCTTTCAGATCTTTGATATCTTGTGTCTGTGTGCATGTGGACGGCCCTCTTCAATTCAAACCGCAGGTTTTCAATAGGTTTCAAGTCATGAGACTAAGATGGCCATTTGCAAAATGTTGATGTTGTGGCTAATTAACTATTTTCTTTGTGGATTTTGATGTGTGCTTGGGGTTATTGTCCTGCTGGAAGTCCCACTTGTGGTCATGTTTCAGTCTTCTGTCAGATGCAACCAGGTTTATTGGCTAAATGTCCTGGTTCTGGTCTCATTTCATGATGCTATTGACCAGAGGAAACAAAATATCCCCAAAAACATCAAAGATCCACCATCATGTTGTACAGTAGTTTTATTTTCTGCTCGTACATTCTCATGTAGACACTAAACCCACCACTGGCGTGTGGCCAAGGTGCTCTGTGTTCCTGTCACCTGATCAAGGCACCCCCCCCCAGCTCCAATCTAAGAGCCAATAACATTTATCAAACACCATGTATTAATTATTACATTTTGGCCAAGGTGCTCTGTGTCCCTGTCATCCAGCAAATGTAAACGTTGGGAGTTTGATAAACGGAAATTGCACTTGGATTGTAACCGCTGCTCTGGTCAGAGGACATAGCGGTTTCTCTCCCACTGGTCCTGAGGCCCTTGTTAAGGTCAGTGGCCTCATGGAACTCCAACCTCTCTGGCTGTGAAACACGCTGAAAACATCTGATTTTAATTCAAAAAGGCCCGTCTGAGTGTGTCCCCCGTCCCTATTGAAAACAGGGCGGTTAAATCATTTTGACACGTAACTTTTTTGAGAAAAAAAATGGATTACTTGTTTAAAGAAAATCGATTTTTCTGAGCGATTAAAAAAAAAAAAGTTAAAAATAATATATCTCTTTTTGTTGCATACAATATATCTCAATATTTATTATGTACCGTCACTTTGTATCGTCACTGTTTATCAAAGGTGTAGATACTTTATGACCCCACAGTAAATACCACAGGAATGTATATTGTTCCGGAAACAATATGCAGCCCGACAGACATCGGTCCTTAGACCAGCCACCAAGCCCAACTCGACTCTAAAGGTTAAAGATCTGCGCTCCCGAAACAACATAACACAGTAATTATAGTATGATGGCGTCTGAACCATTTACAGTACACACAGTTTGTATTTCTGCTTCCTCCTCTAATCCGAATTTCGTCAAAACCAAAATATAATCTTTAGCATTCAGATCATCGTTCTTCTATTGCCTACCGATGGATTTTTAACATGGTCTTACTGCTAAAAGATATATTGTTTTTGGGAATCTCACCCCAGAGCACTGAACAGCACATCTACCGTTGAACAGCAACCCAAATCACCATGTAAGGATGTACTGGTTGTGTGAAAGGTCAGTCCAGGTCAGAATGAGAACGCTAAAGTATTCCCAGAGAAAAGCAAGTTAAAAGGAAATGCCTTGTATGTGGTTCTATTACCTTAGATGTCAACTGTAGTCCAATACTAGCATAATAAAAACATATTCAATACAAACTCCTGGTCTGCTTCTGGATGATGGGAGGAGGAGTCTCAATACAAACTCCTGGTCTGCTTCTGGATTACATTTACATTTACATTTAAGTCATTTAGCAGACGCTCTTATCCAGAGCGACTTACAAATTGGATGATGGGAGGAGGAGGTCTCAATACAAACTCCTGGTCTGCTTCTGGATGACGGGAGGAGGTCTCAATACAAACTCCTGGTCTGCTTCTGGATGACGGGAGGAGTCTCAATACAAACTCCTGGTCTGCTTCTGGATGATGGGAGGAGGAGTCTCAATACAAACTCCTGGTCTGCTTCTGGATGATGGGAGGAGGAGTCTCAATACAAACTCCTGGTCTGCTTCTGGATGACGGGAGGAGGAGTCTCAATACAAACTCCTGGTCTGCTTCTGGATGATGGGAGGAGGAGTCTCAATACAAACTCCTGGTCTGCTTCTGGATGATGGGAGGAGGAGTCTCAATACAAACTCCTGGTCTGCTTCTGGATGATGGGAGGAGGAGTCTCAATACAAACTCCTGGTCTGCTTCTGGATGACGGGAGGAGGAGTCTCTGTTCCCTTCCTTTTTTTCTTGATTTGTATCCTAGCTTTCTCTTTAGGCCTCTTCCTGTTTCTCTTCCTGTTTCCTTTTCCTGTTGAAATGGAGACTCTCTACCCACTATGTTTTCTTCTTGTCATTTGCCATTAGTTTGTTGTGTCTTCTTCATTTAATTTAAAATTCACAAGTTCTACTTTCTTTTTTAAAATTCATTTCTCAGTTCTGTCGTTTTCATTTGAAGTTTAGTTCATGAGTTCTTGTTTAATTTTCATTTTACCATAAGTTTTATTTTACCCCCCCCCCCGTTCACCTTGCCCCCCCCCCGGTGCAGATCCCGTCAGGCGGAGAGGGAGCGGGACCAGGCTCGGGAGGATCATAAACTGTTTAAACAGGAGTTTGGAGACAAGATAGACTCTCTACAGCTGGAGGTGGAGCGCCTACGGAAACACAGGTAATTATCAGGATCATTTCATTGGATGTATTTACACTGGACATTACAAAAAACGCTACATGGCAAAGATTTTACGGAGTTAAACTTCCTATAAGGAAATCAATCCTTTTAAATAAATTAATTCGGTCCTAATCTATGGTTTTGACGTGACTGGGAATACAGATATGACTCTGATGGTCACAGATACCTTTAAAAAGAAGTAGGGGTGTGGATCAGAAACCCAGTCAGTATCTGGGGTGGATCAGAAAACCAGTCAGTATCTGGTGTGGATCAGAAAACCCAGTCAGTATCTGGTGTGATCAGAGAACCCAGTCAGTATCTGGTGTGGATCAGAAACCCAGTCAGTATCTGGTGTGGATCAGAAACCCAGTCAGTATCTGGTGTGGATCAGAAACCCAGTCAGTATCTGGTGTGGATCAGAAACCCAGTCAGTATCTGGTGTGGATCAGAAACCCAGTCAGTATCTGGTGTGGATCAGAAACCCAGTCAGTATCTGGTGTGGATCAGAAAACCAGTCAGTATCTGGTGTGGATCAGAAAACCAGTCAGTATCTGGTGTGGATCAGAAACCCAGTCAGTATCTGGTGTGGATCAGAGAACCAGTCAGTATCTGGTGTGGATCAGAAACCCAGTCAGTATCTGGTGTGGATCAGAAACCCAGTCAGTATCTGGTGTGGATCAGAAACCCAGTCAGTATCTGGTGTGGATCAGAAACCCAGTCAGTATCTGGTGTGGATCAGAAAACCAGTCAGTATCTGGTGTGGATCAGAAACCCAGTCAGTATCTGGTGTGGATCAGAAAACCAGTCAGTATCTGGTGTGGATCAGAAAACCAGTCAGTATCTGGTGTGGATCAGAAACCCAGTCAGTATCTGGTGTGGATCAGAAAACCAGTCAGTATCTGGTGTGGATCAGAAACCCAGTCAGTATCTGGTGTGGATCAGAAACCCAGTCAGTATCTGGTGTGGATCAGAAACCCAGTCAGTATCTGGTGTGGATCAGAAACCCAGTCAGTATCTGGTGTGGATCAGAAACCCAGTCAGTATCTGGTGTGGATCAGAAACCCAGTCAGTATCTGGTGTGGATCAGAAAACCAGTCAGTATCTGGTGTGGATCAGAAACCCAGTCAGTATCTGGTGTGGATCAGAAACCCAGTCAGTATCTGGTGTGGATCAGAAACCCAGTCAGTATCTGGTGTGGATCAGAAAACCAGTCAGTATCTGGTGTGGATCAGAAAACCAGTCAGTATCTGGTGTGGATCAGAAAACCAGTCAGTATCTGGTGTGGATCAGAAAACCAGTCAGTATCTGGTGTGGATCAGAAAACCAGTCAGTATCTGGTGTGACCACCATTTGCCTCATGACATGGGGCTGTGGATTGTCCTGCTGAAACATAAGGTGATGGAGGCGGATGATTGGCACAATGGGTCTGCAGTTGTTTTAGTTTTTATTTCACCTTTATTTAACCAGGTAGGCTAGTTGAGAACACCTTTATTTAACCAGGTAGGCCAGTTGAGAACACCTTTATTTAACCGGGTAGGCCAGTTGAGAACACCTTCATTTAACCAGGTAGGCTAGTTGAGAACACCTTTATATTAACCAGGTAGGCCAGTTGAGAACACCTTTATATTAACCAGGTAGGCCAGTTGAGAACACCTTTATTTAACCAGGTAGGCCAGTTGAGAACACCTTTATTTAACCAGGTAGGCTAGTTGAGAACACCTTTATTTAACCAGGTAGGCCAGTTAAGAACACCTTTATTTAACCAGGTAGGCTAGTTGAGAACACCTTTATTTAACCAGGTAGGCTAGTTGAGAACACCTTCATTTAACCAGGTAGGCTAGTTGAGAACACCTTTATTTAACCAGGTAGGCCAGTTGAGAACAAGTTCTCATTTACAACTGCGACCTGGCCAAGATAAAGCAAAGCAGTGCGACAGAAACAATAACACAGAGTTACACATGGAGTAAATAAACATACAGTCAATAACACAATAGAAAAATCTACACACATTGTGTGCAAATGAAGTAAGGAGGTAAGGCAAAAAATAGTTCATAGTGGCGAAGTAATTACAATGTAGCAATTTACACTGGAGTGACAGATGATGGTGTGTAAAAGAGCAAAACAAAGTAAATAAAAACTATTTTGGATGAGGTAGTTGGGTGGGCTATTTACAGATGGGCTGTGTACAGGTACAGTGATCGGTAAGCTGCTCTGACAGCTGATGCTTAAAGTTAGAGAGGGAGATATGAGTCCAGCTTCAGTGATTTTTTTTTTGCAGTTCGTTCCAGTCATTAATAATAACTAACCTTCTGGCAGCAGAGAAGCAGAGAACTGGAAAGAAAGGCGGCCAAAGGAGGCTTTGTTGCGAAATAGGAGAAGCCGGTTCTAGATTTAATTTTGGATTGGAGATGCTTAATGTGAGTTTGCAAGGAGAGTTTACTGTCTAACCAGACACCTAGGTAGTTGTCCACATATTCTAAGTCAGAACCGTCAAGAGTAATGATGCTAGTCGGGCGGGCAGGTGCAGGCAGCGATCGGTTGAAGAGCAGGCATTTAGTTTTACTAGCGTTTAAAGCAGTTGGAGGCCACAGAAGGAGAGTTGTATGGGATTGAAGCTGGTCTGGAGGTTAGTTAACACAATGTCCAAAGAAGGGCCAGAAGTATACAGAATGGTGTTGTTTGCGTAGAGGTGGTCAGGGAATCACCCGCAGCGAGAGCGGCATTGTTGATATATACAGAGAAAAGAGTCGGCCCGAGAATTGAACCTTGTGGTACCCCCATAGACTGCCAGAGGTCCAGACAACAGTCCCTCCGATTTGACCTCACTGAACTCTATCTGAGAAGTAGTTAGTGAACCAGGCGAGGCAGTCATGAGAAACCAAGGCTGTTGAGTCTGTCGATAAGAATACAGTGATAGAGTCGAAAGCCTTGGCCAGGTCAATGAAGACGGCTGCACAGTGTACTGCCTTTTATCGATGGCAGTTATGATGTCGTTTAGGACCTTGAGCGTGGCTGAGCTGCACCCATGACCAGCTCGGAAACCAGATTGCATCGTGGAGAAGGTATGGTGGGATTCGAAATGGTCAGTGATCTGTTTGTTAACTTAGAAAGGCAGGGCAGGATAGATATAGGTCTGTAACAGTTTGGGTCTGCCCCCTTTGAAGAGGGGGTTGACATCGGCAGCTTTCCAATCCTTGGGGATCTCGGACGATATGAAAGAGAGGTTGAACAGGCTAGTAATAGGGGTTGCAACAATGGCAGCAGATCATTTTTAGAAAGAGAGGGTCCAGATTGTCTAGCCCGGCTGATTTGTAGGGATCCATATTCTGCAGCTCTTTCAGAACATCTGCTATCTTGATTTGGGTGTAGGAGAAGCTGGGGAGCTTGGGAAGTAGCTGCGGGGGGAGCGGAGCTGTCGGCGGGGTTGGGGTAGCCAGGAGGATAGCATGGCCAGCCGTAGAGAAATGCTCATTGAAATTCTCGACTATCGTGGATTTATCGGTGATGACAGTGTTTCCTATCCTCAGTGCAGTGGGCAGCTGGGAGGAGGTGCTCTTGTTCTCCATGGACTTTACAGAGTCCCAGAACTTTGGAGTTAGAGCTACAAGATGCAAATTTCTGTTTGAAAACGCTGGCCTTTGCTTTCCTAATTGACTGTGTGTATTGGTTCCTAACTTCCCTGAAACGTTGAACATCACGGGGGCTGTTCGATGCTAATGCAGAACGCCACAGGATGTTTTTGTGCTGGTTAAGGGCAGTCAGGTCTGGATAGAACAAAGGGCTATATCTGTTCCTGGTTCTACATTTCTTGAAAGCGGCGTGTTTATTTAAGATGGCGAGGAAGGCACTTTTTAAAGAACAACCAGGCATCCTCTACTGACGGATGAGGTCAATATCCTCCCAGGATACCCGGGCCAGGTCGTTTAGAAAGGGATGAGGTCAATATCCTCCCAGGATACCCGGGCCAGGTCGATTAGAAAGGGATGAGGTCAATATCCTCCCAGGATACCCGGGCCAGGTCGTTTAGAAAGGGATGAGGTCAATATCCTCCCAGGATACCCGGGCCAGGTCGTTTAGAAAGGGATGAGGTCAACATCCTCCCAGGATACCCGGGCCAGGTCGATTAGAAAGGGATGAGGTCAATATCCTCCCAGGATACCCGGGCCAGGTCGTTTAGAAAGGGATGAGGTCAATATCCTCCCAGGATACCCGGGCCAGGTCGTTTAGAAAGGGATGAGGTCAATATCCTCCCAGGATACCCGGGCCAGGTCGTTTAGAAAGGCCTGCTCACTGAGGCAGTCTGCGGTCATAAGGCCAGTTGAGCGTACTGCCGAGTTCTCTAAAACGACGTTGGAGGCGGCTTATGGTAGAGAAATTAACATTTAATTATCTGGTTACAGCTCTGGTGGACATTCCTGCAGTCAGCATGCCAATGTGAATGCTCCCTCAACTTGAGACATCTGTGACATTGTGTTGTGTGACAAAACTGTGAATTTTAAAGTGGCCTTTTATTGTCCCCCAGCACAAGTTGCACCTGTGTAATGATCATGCTGTTTAATCAGCTTCTTTATATTCCACACCTGTCAGGTGGATGGATTATCTTGGCAAAGAAATAAAAATATTGTGCATTTGGAACATTTCTGCGATCTTTTTATTTCATGAAACAAGGGACAGATTTATTCAGTCAATTAATACAAACATTATATTCAGATTTCAAGGTTTTGTACTTGATATGAAAACGTGTGTGTGTCAGATGGAGTCTGGAGCAGGAGCTGAGGAGGGAGCGAGAGCATGGAGGTGGTGGCCTGTACATACACCCTGGGGAGAAGAGGGCCCCAACACCACAGGGAGACCCCAGACAGGTGGACGACATCAGGAAGGTAAGACCCAACCAACATCTTCCTGAAAACCACCCTGAAGTCTCCGTCTATTCAAGGACTGACATGTTGTTCTGTGTGCGTCATAGGAACTTGAGGCCGTCAAAAAGGAGAATGAGCAACTATGCAACATGTTGGAGGACAAGAGCAGTCTGGGTTCAGACATGTAAGCATGGTTTAGTCCTTAACACGCGTCTGATTGGTTTAGTCCTGAACACGCGTCTGATTGGTTTAGTCCCGAACGCGCGTCTGATTGGTTTAGTCCCGAACGCGCGTCTGATTGGTTTAGTCCCGAACGCGCGTCTGATTGGTTTAGTCCCGAACGCGCGTCTGATTGGTTTAGTCCCGAACGCGCGTCTGATTGGTTTAGTCCCGAACGCGCGTCTGATTGGTTTAGTCCCGAACGCGTCTGATTGGTTTAGTCCGTCTGATTGGTTTAGTCCCGCGCGTCTGATTGGTTTAGTCGCGTCTGATTGGTTTAGTCCCGAACGCGTCTGATTGGTTTAGTCCGCGTCTGATTGGTTTAGTCCGCGTCTGATTGGTTTAGTCCGTCTGATTGGTTTAGTCCCGCGCGTCTGATTGGTTTAGTCCCGAACGCGCGTCTGATTGGTTTAGTCCCAACGCGTCTGATTGGTTTAGTCCCGAACGCGTCTGACTAACGCGTCTGATTGGTTTAGTCCCGAACGCGCGTCTGATTGGTTTAGTCCCGAACGCGCGTCTGATTGGTTTAGTCCCGAACGCGTCTGATTGGCGTCTGATTGGTTTATAGTCCGTCTGATTGGTTTATAGTCCCGAACGCGTCTGATTGGTTTATAGTCCCGAACGCGCGTCTGATTGGTTTATAGTCCCGCGCGTCTGATTGGTTTATAGTCCCGAACGCGTCTGATTGGTTTATAGTCCCGAACGCGTCTGATTGGTTTATAGTCCCGAACTGATTGGTTTATAGCGTCTGATTGGTTTATAGTCCCGAACGCGTCTGATTGGTTTATAGTCCCGAACTGATTGGTTTATAGCGCGTCTGATTGGTTTATAGTCCCGAACGCGCGTCTGATTGGTTTATAGTCCCGAACGCGCGTCTGATTGGTTTATAGTCCCGAACGCGCGTCTGATTGGTTTATAGTCCCGAACGCGCGTCTGATTGGTTTATAGTCCCGAACGCGCGTCTGATTGGTTTATAGTCCCGAACGCGCGTCTGATTGGTTTATAGTCCCGAACGAGCGTCTGATTGGTTTATAGTCCCGAACGCGCGTCTGATTGGTTTAGTCCCGAACGCGCGTCTGATTGGTTTAGTCCCGAACGCGCGTCTGATTGGTTTAGTCCCGAACGCGCGTCTGATTGGTTTAGTCCCGAACGCGCGTCTGATTGGTTTAGTCCCGAACGCGCGTCTGATTGGTTTAGTCCCGAACGCGCGTCTGATTGGTTTAGTCCCGAACGCGCGTCTGATTGGTTTAGTCCCGAACGCGCGTCTGATTGGTTTAGTCCCGAACGCGCGTCTGATTGGTTTAGTTTAGTACAGTGTCGTCTTACTGCATTGCCTTGCGAACCAATAGCTTGACATCTCTCTCTCTCTCTGTCTCTCTCTCTCTCTCTGTCTCTCTGTCTCTCTGTCTCTCTGTCTCTCTGTCTCTCTGTCTCTCTGTCTCTCTGTCTCTCTGTCTCTCTGTCTCTCTGTCTCTCTGTCTCTCTCTGTCTCTCTCTGTCTCTGTCTCTCTCTGTCTCTCTCTCTCTCTCTCTCTCTCTCTCTCTCTCTCTCTGTCTCTCTCTCTGTCTCTCTGTCTCTCTCTCTGTCTCTCTGTCTCTCTGTCTCTCTGTCTCTCTCTGTCTCTCTCTGTCTCTGTCTCTCTGTCTCTCTGTCTCTCTGTCTCTCTGTCTCTCTCTGTCTCTCTGTCTCTCTGTCTCTCTGTCTCTCTGTCTCTCTGTCTCTCTGTCTGTCTCTCTCTCTGTCTCTCTCTCTGTCTCTCTCTGTCTCTCTGTCTCTCTCTGTCTCTCTGTCTGTCTCTCTCTCTGTCTCTCTCTGTCTCTCTCTGTCTCTCTCTCTGTCTCTCTCTGTCTCTCTCTCTGTCTCTCTCTCTCTCTGTCTCTCTCTCTGTCTCTCTCTGTCTCTCTCTCTGTCTCTCTCTCTCTCTCTCTCTCTCTCTCTCTCTGTCTCTCTCTCTCTCTCTCTCTCTCTCTCTGTCTCTCTCTCTCTCTGTCTCTCTCTCTCTCTGTCTCTCTCTCTCTCTGTCTCTCTCTCTCTCTCTCTCTCTCTCTGTCTCTCTCTCTCTCTCTCTCTCTCTCTCTGTCTCTCTCTAGGTCACAAAATCAGGATGAACAGGTAATATTCCTTCATCTCTTCCAACTACGGTCTAGATGTCTCCTTCGTAGGACCTCCCTTGTTCAACTGTTTCTACCATTGGAAGTGTGTAATACAGAGCATTCAGGAAGTATTCAGACCCCTTCACTTTTTACACATTTTGTTACGTTACAGCCTTACTCTAAAATGGATGAATTCTTCTTTTTTGGTCACAAAATATCCTGTAATGACGAAGCAAAAATATATATATTTGCAAGTTTATAAAAAAGAAACTATCACATTTACATAAGTATTCAGACCCTTTACTCAGTACTTTGTTGAAGCACCTTTGGCAGCGATTAAAGACTCAAGTCTTCTTGAGTATGACGCTACCAGCTTGGCACACCTGTATTTGGGGAGCTTCTCCCATTCTTCTCTGCAGATCCTCTCAAGCTCTGTCAGGTTGGATGAGAAGCTTTGCTGCACAGCTATTTTCAGGTCTCTCCAGAGATGTTCGATCATTATGGGGTAGCGTGTCGGTATGGGGTAGGTAGCGTGTCGGTATTGGGGTGGGTAGCGTGTCGGTATTGGGGTGGGTAGCGTGTCGGTATTGGGGTGGGTAGCGTGTCGGTATTGGGGTGGGTAGCGTGTCGGTATTTGGGTAGGTACCGTGTCGGTATGGGGTAGGTGGCGTGTCGGTATGGGGTAGGTAGCGTGTCGGTATTGGGGTAGGTGGCGTGTCGGTATTGGGGTAGGTAGCGTGTCGGTATTGGGGTAGGTAGCGTGTCGGTATTGGGGTAGGTAGCGCGTCGGTATTGGGGTAGGTAGCGCGTCGGTATTGGGGTAGGTAGCGCGTCGGTATTGGGGTAGGTAGCGCGTCGGTATTGGGGTAGGTAGCGCGTCGGTATTGGGGTAGGTAGCGCGTCGGTATGGGGTAGGTAGCGCGTCGGTATGAGGTAGGTAGCGCGTCGGTATGAGGTAGGTAGCGCGTCGGTATGAGGTAGGTAGCGCGTCGGTATGAGGTAGGTAGCGCGTCGGTATGAGGTAGGTAGCGCGTCGGTATGAGGTAGGTAGCGCGTCGGTATGAGGTAGGTAGCGCGTCGGTATGAGGTAGGTAGCGCGTCGGTATGAGGTAGGTAGCGTGTCGGTATTGGGGTAGCGTGTCGGTATTGGGGTAGCGTGTCCGTATTGCGGTAGCGTGTCCGTATTGGGGTAGCGTGTCGGTATTGGGGTAGCGTGTCGTATTGGGGTAGCGTGTCGGTATTGGGGTAGCGTGTCCGTATTGCGGTAGCGTGTCGGTATTGGGGTAGGTAGCGTGTCGGTATTGGGGTAGCGTGTCGGTATTGGGGTAGGTAGCGTGTCGGTATTGGGGTAGGTAGCGTGTCGGTATTGGGGTAGCGTGTCCGTATTGCGGTAGCGTGTGTAGATTGTAGAGTTATTTTTAATTCATCCATTTTAGATTAAAGCTGTAATGTAACAAAATGTGGAAAAGGGGGTCTGAATAGTTTCTGAATGCTCTGTAATGTTAAATATGTACAGTTAATGCAGACGTTCTCCTTTCCAGGACCAGTCTTGTCTTGAGATCCACCAGGCATCCATCTGCTCTCTATGTGAACAGGACGAGTCCATGACTAAGACCAAGGTACACCACCTAACCACTTCGTCTTCAGACATTTAATTTTACTCGGCAAGTCAGTTAAGAACAAATTCTTATTTTCAATGACAGCCTGGGAACAGTGGGTTAACTGCCTGTTCAGGGGCAGAACGACAGATTTGTATCTTGTCAACTCGGGGATTCGAACTTGCAACCTTCCGGTTACTTGTCCAATTCTCTAACCACTAGGCTACCTGCTGGTTACTAGTCCAACGCTCTAACCACTAGGCTACCTGCTGGTTACTAGACCAACGCTCTAACCACTAGGCTACCTGCTGGTTACTAGACCAACGCTCTAACCACTAGGCTACCTGCTGGTTACTAGACCAACGCTCTAACCACTAGGCTACCTGCTGGTTACTAGTCCAACACTCTAACCACTAGGCTACCTGCTGGTTACTAGTCCAACGCTCTAACCACTAGGCTACCTGCTGGTTGCTAGTCCAACACTCTAACCACTAGGCTACCTGCTGGTTACTAGACCAACGCTCTAACCACTAGGCTACCTGCTGGTTACTAGTCCAACGCTCTAACCACTAGGCTACCTGCTGGTTACTAGTCCAACGCTCTAACCACTAGGCTACCTGCTGGTTACTAGACCAACGCTCTAACCACTAGGCTACCTGCTGATTACTAGTCCAACACTCGAACCACTAGGCTACCTGCTGGTTACTAGTCCAACGCTCTAACCACTCGGCTACCTGCTGGTTACTAGTCCAACGCTCTAACCACTAGGCTACCTGCTGATTACTAGTCCAATGCTCTAACCACTAGGCTACCTGCTGGTTACTAGTCCAACGCTCTAACCACTAGGCTACCTGCTGGTTACTGGTTGTACATCTTCATGATCCTCCACCCTGAGTTCCACTAGAAGGAGTCAATGTGGAAGTGGTGCATCTCTGCAATTCTCTACAGTCTCTGGCTCAACTGGGAACTGAACATCAAGTTCTGCATTAAAACATTAACCGTTTCTCTTCTCTCTGTAGAGACGGCGTAGTGACTGTTTCTCTATAGGGACGGCGTAGTGGCTGTTTCTCTATAGGGACGGCGTAGTGGCTGTTTCTCTATAGGGACGGCGTAGTGGCTGTTTCTCTATAGGGACGGCGTAGTGGCTGTTTCTCTATAGGGACGGCGTAGTGGCTGTTTCTCTATAGGGACGGCGTAGTGGCTGTTTCTCTATAGGGACGGCGTAGTGGCTGTTTCTCTATAGGGACGGCGTAGTGGCTGTTTCTCTATAGGGACGGCGTAGTGGCTGTTTCTCTATAGGGACGGCGTAGTGGCTGTTTCTCTGTAGGGACGGCGTAGTGGCTGTTTCTCTGTAGGGACGGCGTAGTGGCTGTTTCTCTGTAGGGACGGCGTAGTGGCTGTTTCTCTGTAGGGACGGCGTAGTGGCTGTTTCTCTGTAGGGACGGCGTAGTGGCTGTTTCTCTATAGGGACGGCGTAGTGGCTGTTTCTCTATAGGGGTAGGTAGCGTAGTGGCTGTTTCTCTGTAGGGACGGCGTAGTGGCTGTTTCTCTGTAGGGACGGCGTAGTGACTGCTTCTCTGTAGAGACGGCGTAGTGACTGCTTCTCTTCTCTCTGTAGAGACGGCGTAGTGACTGTTTCTCTTCTCTCTGTAGAGACGGCGTAGTGGCTGTTTCTCTTCTCTCTGTAGAGACGGCGTAGTGGCTGTTTCTCTTCTCTCTGTAGAGACGGCGTAGTGACTGTTTCTCTTCTCTCTGTAGAGACGGCGTAGTGACTGTTTCTCTTCTCTCTGTAGAGACGGCGTTAGTGACTGTTTCTCTTCTCTCTGTAGAGACGGTGTGCTAACTGTCGAGGGGTGTTCTGTGACCGCTGTCTGACCAATGAGCTTCCTCTTCCCTCTTCCATCAACCCTGAACACGTCTGTGACGCCTGCTACTCTCAGCTACTGCAGCAGTATGCATCCAGCCCATCCTGAGACTCACATTTCCTCGTCTCTCTCTCTGGAATACAGTGTCATTCACTGACAAAATATCTAAAGGAACAGACTAACAACTTAACTTAATATGGAACTTTTTTTGGGGTGCGGTTTGACATAGAAGTGTGAGTTATAGATCTGTCATTCTCATTGAAAGCAAATCAGAAGCGTTCTATGCTCACCATTTCTGTTTTTGACATCTTGCACTTTGTTTTTTTTTTACACCAGCTTGAAACACAATATTTTTGGTTATGGAAAAGATATTCCACTGGTTTAGATTGAACAATGATTCTCCACACTATATATGATTGATTTGTCACGAACTGAAATTAGGCCACCTATTAGAATTTTAGCAATAAGGAAATGGAGTGATTTCTGTACAGTGCAGCTTCATGGAAAACTGACTTCTCATCTCTAATGGTCTCAGATGTCTGACGAACTTCAATGGACTCCATGAAAAGGGATATATTTTCATAGCCTGGTCCCAGATCTGTGTTTAGCATACGGCAAGGAGGGGAATGATTGCACAAACCGTTCTGGTCCCAGGTTGTGTTTTCTAGGAGTCTTTTGCCATTAGGTATCTGAACTGATCAACAGTATTTATTCAGTGGATTTTTACTCAAAACATTTATTGTGAAACATTCAAAGTGGGACTGATGAATTGATATTTTATCAGATAGGACATTTTGGCGAAACATTGAACTGTGTTCAAGGCTGATCTCAACCTGGTGCTTTGGTTTGACAACAGCGGGACAAAATGCAACATTTTCTACAACTTTTTAATTAAGAAATAAAAAATTACCAAAAGGGATTATATGCCAGCTCTGTAATTATCCGGGTGATGTTAGAGACTAAATGATCTTGATGTTCTGGATGAGACGAGATGTAAATGTTTCCTTACTCAATAATAAACTGAAGTTTTTCCAAGTCTGGGTTTTATTTATATTCTAATGATCTATGTCTCTGACAACACCGTCCACTGAGATTAGGAACCGTTAGTCAATGACTGAATAACATGTTCCTGACAGTAAGTGGCTCTGGATCAGTCTGCTAAATGACTCACTACTGTAGTGACTCTGGATCAGTCTGCTAAATGACTCACTACTGTAGTGGCTCTGGATCAGTCTGCTAAATGACTCACTACTGTAGTGGCTCTGCTAAATGACTCACTACTGTAGTGGCTCTGGATCAGAGAGTCTGCTAAATGACTCACTACTGTAGTGGCTCTGGATCAGTCTGCTAAATGACTCACTACTGTAGTGGCTCTGCTAAATGACTCACTACTGTAGTGGCTCTGGATCAGTCTGCTAAATGACTCACTACTGTAGTGGCTCTGGATCAGAGTCTGCTAAATGACTCACTACTGTAGTGGCTCTGCTAAATGACTCACTACTGTAGTGGCTCTGGATCAGTCTGCTAAATGACTCACTACTGTAGTGGCTCTGCTAAATGACTCACTACTGTAGTGGCTCTGGATCAGTCTGCTAAATGACTCACTACTGTAGTGGCTCTGCTAAATGACTCACTACTGTAGTGGCTCTGGATCAGAGAGTCTGCTAAATGACTCACTACTGTAGTGGCTCTGGATCAGAGAGTCTGCTAAATGACTCACTACTGTAGTGGCTCTGGATCAGTCTGCTAAATGACTCACTACTGTAGTGGCTCTGGATCAGAGTCTGCTAAATGACTCACTACTGTAGTGGCTCTGCTAAATGACTCACTACTGTAGTGGCTCTGGATCAGTCTGCTAAATGACTCACTACTGTAGTGGCTCTGCTAAATGACTCACTACTGTAGTGGCTCTGGATCAGTCTGCTAAATGACTCACTACTGTAGTGGCTCTGCTAAATGACTCACTACTGTAGTGGCTCTGGATCAGAGAGTCTGCTAAATGACTCACTACTGTAGTGGCTCTGGATCAGAGAGTCTGCTAAATGACTCACTACTGTAGTGGCTCTGCTAAATGACTCACTACTGTGTCTCTGGATCAGAGAGTCTGCTAAATGACTCACTACTGTAGTGGCTCTGGATCAGTCTGTTAAATGACTCACTACTGTAGTGGCTCTGCTAAATGACTCACTACTGTAGTGGCTCTGGATCAGAGTCTGCTAAATGACCCACTACTGTAGTGGCTCTGGATCAGAGAGTCTACTAAATGTCATAATCAATGCTCTTCCATTATCTTGGCCGAGCTTCCTGTTGGACGGAAAGACACAACCACTTCAGCAGGAACGTCTTTATTGCACAGTCCACTCATTCAGCCATAGAGCAAAACAGAGTGCAGACAAAACATCCAGACCTGGTCTTTCTGATGTAGTGGAAGAATGAGAGGTGATACTGGCTGGGAGAACGAATCACCACTGCCTCGTTTGGATGGCGGGCCATCATGGGTCAAACACACCTTATCTAACCGATCGCTGCAGCTGTACATAATCTATTGGTAAATAGCCCACCCATTTCACCTTCCTCCTCCCCAGTTTTTATTTATGTACTTTCCTGCTCTTTTGCACACCAATATCTCTACCTGTACATGATCATCTGATCATTTATCACTCCAGTGTTAATCTGCAAAATTGTAATTATTCACCTACCTCATGCCTTTTGCACACATTGTATATAGACTCCCCCTTTTTTCTACTGTGTTATTGACTTGTTAATTGTTTACTCCATGTGTAACTCTGTGTTGTCTGTTCACACTGCTATGCTTTATCTTGGCCAGGTCGCAGTTGCAAATGAGAACCTGTTCTCAACTAGCCTACCTGGTTAAATAAAGGTGTTCTCAACTGGCCTACCTGGTTAAATAAAGGTGTTCTCAACTAGCCTACCTGGTTAAATAAAGGTGTTCTCAACTGGCCTACCTGGTTAAATACAGGTGTTCTCAACTGGCCTACCTGGTTAAATAAAGGTGTTCTCAACTAGCCTACCTGGTTAAATAAAGGTGTTCTCAACTGGCCTACCTGGTTAAATAAAGGTGTTCTCAACTGGCCTACCTGGTTAAATAAAGGTGTTCTCAACTAGCCTACCTGGTTAAATAAAGGTGTTCTCAACTAGCCTACCTTGTTAAATAAAGGTGTTCTCAACTAGCCTACCTGGTTAAATAAAGGTGTTCTCAACTGGCCTACCTGGTTAAATACAGGTGTTCTCAACTGGCCTACCTGGTTAAATAAAGGTGTTCTCAACTAGCCTACCTGGTTAAATAAAGGTGTTCTCAACTGGCCTACCTGGTTAAATAAAGGTGTTCTCAACTAGCCTACCTGGTTAAATAAAGGTGTTCTCAACTAGCCTACCTTGTTAAATAAAGGTGTTCTCAACTAGACTACCTGGTTAAATAAAGGTGTTCTCAACTGGCCTACCTGGTTAAACAAAGGTGTTCTCAACTGGCCTACCTGGTTAAATAAAGGTGTTCTCAACTGGCCTACCTGGTTAAATAAAGGTGTTCTCAACTAGCCTACCTGGTTAAATAAAGGTGTTCTCAACTAGCCTACCTGGTTAAATAAAGGTGTTCTCAACTAGCCTACCTGTTTAAATAAAGGTGTTCTCAACTGGCCTACCTGGTTAAACAAAGGTGTTCTCAACTGGCCTACCTGGTTAAATAAAGGTGTTCTCAACTGGCCTACCTGGTTAAATAAATGTGTTCTCAACTGGCCTACCTGGTTAAATAAAGGTGTTCTCAACTAGCCTACCTGGTTAAATAAAGGCGTTCTCAACTAGCCTACCTGGTTAAATAAAGGTGTTCTCAACTAGCCTACCTGGTTAAATAAAGGTGTTCTCAACTAGCCTACCTGGTTAAATAAAGGTGTTCTCAACTAGCCTACCTGGTTAAATAAAGGTGTTCTCAACTAGCCTACCTGGTTAAATAAAGGTGTTCTCAACTAGCCTACCTGGTTAAATGTGTTCTCAACTAGCCTACCTGGTTACATAAAGGTGAAATAAAAAAATCTGAGGCAGGAAGGGATGTTCCCAAGGAAGACTGTCATGTAATTATTTTGTGACTAATTGAGTAAATGCATTCTTGTTTTACAGTGTCCTTTTCTAACTATACTGTATATGCTTGAACATTGATCGCCAGGATGATTTGTATCTCTGCATAACGGCGCAAGTTAATCTGTTCTTTATAGTCAGAGGTGATAGAGGCTTCCATCTGGCCTCCTCCAGAGACACACAGCGACTGTTGTGTTTATTCACATAATAAACGGGAGTCAGATTGAACGTAGTTTTATTATATTCTACACCCTTACAAATGGTGACACATCCAGTCGATGGGGATTTTCACCACCTCCCGAGGTCATCTCTCAGCCCACCGCTAACCTGCAGACAGAATCACAACCTCAATCAGTCAACCAAAATTATCAAATCAAAGTTTGTCACGTGCCCTGAAAACAGGTTATTGGCCTTACAGTGAAATGCTGACTTACAGGCTCTAACCAATAATGCAAAAAGGGCATTAGGTGAACAATAGGTAAGTAAAGAAATAAAACAACAGTAGAGGGGCTATATACAGTAGAGAGGCTATATACAGTAGAGGGGCTATATACAGTAGAGGGGCTATATACAGTAGAGGGGCTATATACAGTAGAGGGGCTATATACAGACACCGGTTAGTCAGGCTGATTGAGGTAGTATGTACATGTAGATTTGGTTTAAGTGACTATGGTTTCTGTGAACAATATTTGAAATGTTGAATTCAGACCAACCTGGTAAACCTCATTGCCTCTCGTCAGATGATGTTGAATTCAGACCAACCTGGTAAACCTCATTGCCCCTCGTCTGATGATGTTCAATTCAGACCAACCTGGTAAACCTCATTGCCCCTCGTCTGATGATGTTTAATTCAGACCAACCTGGTAAACCTCATTGCCCCTCGTCTGATGATGTTGAATTCAGACCAACCTGGTAAACCTCATTGCTCCACGTCAGATGTTTAATTCAGACCAACCTGGTAAACCTCATTGCCCCTCGTCTGATGATGTTTAATTCAGACCAACCTGGTAAACCTCATTGCCCCTCGTCAGATGATGTTGAATTCAGACCAACCTGGTAAACCTCATTGCCCCACGTCAGATGTTGAATTCAGACCAACCTGGTAAACCTCATTGCCCCTCGTCAGATGTTGTTGAATTCAGACCAACCTGGTAAACCTCATTGCCCCTCGTCAGATGTTGTTGAATTTAGACCAACCTGGTAAACCTCATTGCCCCTCGTCAGATGTTGTTGAATTCAGACCAACCTGGTAAACCTCATTGCCCCTCGTCAGATGTTGTTGAATTCAGGAACAGCTCGATGTATCGCTCTTCTGCACGGAAACAGAAAACGAGTTCAGGGTTTAGAAAACACTAAATATGGGACAGCAGGATGATTTTGCAGTACAGTGTATTCTACATGAATACAAAACAAATAACTACTACAAACACCACAATATATTTTTTAATTTCATCGATTAATTAAAAAATGTAAAATTTCAACATCGTAAACTGCCCTAGGGGCATCAGGGAAACCAGACGCAGCTCGTTCTGTAGGTTCTTTTGATTTAAACGGAGGCATTAAAACTGAAGGCGGATTTACGTAATTCGGTGAACCTCAAGACTCCTGTGTTTTAATGTTTTAATACTCTAAAAACAAAGTCAGGTAAGTTGGAAGCTTGTAGTTTTGTAATAAAAAAAGGGAGTAATGAAGTGATCTACGGGACTTTAAAGAGCGACTGACTTTATAAAACAATGAATCCCTTGAAAAACGTTCAGTTTTCAGTATAAGAGTCAGACATTTAGTCTAACGTGAAAACTGACTACAAAGTCTAACATCGGTTAAGGTTGGTCATAAAGTATAAAAACGGACCACTGGGTTTTGATCTGACATCCATTTATTATATATATATATATATATATATATATGTCCATTTGCTCACTAACATGGGGTGAACAGCTGTGGCGATTGCTCTCTATCCAATAAGCATAGACACTGAGACAGACCGGACTTTTTTACTTGAAAAATACTGCGCTAAAACAACTACAACATCCTCGGCAAAAAACTTTAACATTTATTACGGATTTCTTAAATTATCTTAAGAGTCATTCTGGGGATTTTGAGGAAGTAAAACCGGCTTCAGTATCTCATGTGGAACAACCGGCATAAACCAAAACACGGAGTTGGTCAGAAAACACACCGTCAAGACAGAAATCTACTTTTTCTAATGAGCAACGAAAAAATGCACGTTGATGATGCAGAAACCAGAGACCACATTTTTTTTGAAAATCTGGGAATATTTGTCCAAGGAAATATTTCTCGTTGTTGTCAGTGAATGTAAAACAGTTAGGAGGGGAGGATTCTGGGAAGTAGAAGCAACGATGTTGAACGAGCAACTAATGAGCATAGAGACTCACAAATCATGATAAAAAATGACTTTCAGTCTAATACGGATATATAGTTGCTTTTGGGAAGTAGGCTCGTTTACTCACGGTCCTCTGCAAGTTTAGCCCAATAAGGATTTGACAAATGTGATTGGTTGACGATATGACATTGGCCTACGTCTCATCTTGCTCAGAATATCAGACAAAAGGCCCACACAATCCAGGACATGAATCTCAAATATAATATATGTTGATTTGTTTAACACTTTTTTGGTTACTACATGATTCCATGTGTTATTTCATAGTTTGGATGTCTTATTATTATACGATTATTCTACAATGTAGAAAATAGTCAAAATGAGTAGTTGTGTCCAGACTTTTGACTGATACTGTAGACAGACGTACGCATGTGTGCCTTGTCCCGGGTCATGGCTGAGACAGCGTCCTGGTGCGATGTGAAGTAAACATCAGCCTCTCCACTGGCCCTCCCGTCTGGACCGAACTCCACCAGAATCCTGGACAGCGCTAGAGGAGAGAAGAACTGACAGAGCAGCCTGTTACAGAAAGCCTTCTCTGACGCTAGTGAGCACGGTCTCGCTCTGAGACGGCGCGGTGGTGGAAACCATAGAGCAATACCTGAACGATGTCATCTCCCGTGGCTTGGAAGGGCAGTCCTCTCATGTGAACAAAGTGTTGGGGCAGAGAAGATACCGGATGAGTCCCTGAAACAAACAAGGAACATCCATCTAGACATCTACCCTTCATTTTCATCACAGTCTAAAGGACATGACACTACACATTTTAAGAAAACAGTCTGTCTCACCATGTCTAGGAGGCTGTGCTGCAGGTCTGTCTGTCTGTCTGTCTCACCATGTCTAGGAGGCTGTGCTGCAGGTCTGTCTGTCTGTCTCACCATGTCTAGGAGGCTGTGCTGCAGGTCTGTCTGTCTGTCTCACCATGTCTAGGAGGCTGTGCTGCAGGTCTGTCTGTCTGTCTGTCTGTCTCACCATGTCTAGGAGGCTGTGCTGCAGGTCTGTCTGTGTCTGTCTCACCATGTCTAGGAGGCTGTGCTGCAGGTCTGTCTGTCTGTCTCACCATGTCTAGGAGGCTGTGCTGCAGGTCTGTCTGTCTGTCTCACCATGTCTAGGAGGCTGTGCTGCAGGTCTGTCTGTCTCACCATGTCCAGGAGGCTGTGCTGCAGGTCTGTCTGTCTCACCATGTCTAGGAGGCTGTGCTGCAGGTCTGTCTGTCTGTCTCACCATGTCTAGGAGGCTGTACTGCAGGTCTGTCTGTCTCACCATGTCTAGGAGGCTGTGCTGCAGGTCTGTCTGTCTCACAATGTCTAGGAGGCTGTGCTGCAGGTCTGTCTGTCTCACCATGTCTAGGAGGCTGTGCTGCAGGTCTGTCTGTCTGTCTGTCTGTCTGTCTCACCATGTCTAGGAGGCTGTGCTGCAGGTCTGTCTGTCTCACCATGTCTAGGAGGCTGTGCTGCAGGTCTGTCTGTCTCACCATGTCTAGGAGGCTGTGCTGCAGGTCTGTCTGTCTCACAATGTCTAGGAGGCTGTGCTGCAGGTCTGTCTGTCTCACCATGTCTAGGAGGCTGTGCTGCAGGTCTGTCTGTCTCACCATGTCTAGGAGGCTGTGCTGCAGGTCTGTCTGTCTCACCATGTCTAGGAGGCTGTGCTGCAGGTCTGTCTGTCTCACCATGTCTAGGAGGCTGTGCTGCAGGTCTGTCTGTCTCACCATGTCTAGGAGGCTGTGCTGCAGGTCTGTCTGTCTGTCTCACCATGTCTAGGAGGCTGTACTGCAGGTCTGTCTGTCTCACCATGTCTAGGAGGCTGTGCTGCAGGTCTGTCTGTCTCACCATGTCTAGGAGGCTGTGCTGCAGGTCTGTCTGTCTCACCATGTCTAGGAGGCTGTGCTGCAGGTCTGTCTGTCTCACCATGTCTAGGAGGCTGTGCTGCAGGTCTGTGTGGTTGACTCTGTCTGGAGTTTCTGCCCTCTTCAACAGACTCTGTCCTCTTCCGACCTCCGATCTCACTCCTCCTACTGGGGAACACCTCGATGTACCTGGTGACACAGTCAGGACACGCACCTGGTGACACAGTCAGAACACACACCTGGTGACACAGTCACACAGTCAGGACATGCACCTGGTGACACAGTCAGGACATGCACCTGGTGACACAGTCAGGACACGCACCTGATCACACAGTCACACAGTCAGGACACGCACCTGGTGACACAGTCACACAGTCAGGACATGCACCTGGTGACACAGTCAGGACACGCACCTGGTGACACAGTCACACAGTCAGGACATGCACCTGGTGACACAGTCACACAGTCAGGACACGCACCTGGTGACACAGTCAGGACACGCACCTGGTGACACAGTCAGGACACGCACCTGGTGACACAGTCACACAGTCAGGACACACACCTGGTGACACAGTCAGGACACGCACCTGGTGACACAGTCAGGACATGCACCTGGTGACACAGTCAGGACATGCACCTGGTGACACAGTCACACAGTCAGGACACACACCTGGTGACACAGTCACAGTCAGGACACGCACCTGGTGACACAGTCAGGACACGCACCTGGTGACACAGTCAGGACATGCACCTGGTGACACAGTCAGGACACGCACCTGGTGACACAGTCACACAGTCAGGACACGCACCTGGTGACACAGTCACACAGTCAGGACACACACCTGGTGACACAGTCAGGACACGCACCTGGTCACACAGTCAGGACACGCACCTGGTCACACAGTCAGGACACACACCTGGTGACACAGTCAGGACATGCACCTGGTGACACAGTCAGGACATGCACCTGGTGACACAGTCACACAGTCAGGACACACACCTGGTGACACAGTCACAGTCAGGACACACACCTGGTGACACAGTCAGGACACGCACCTGGTGTCACAGTCAGGACACGCACCTGGTGACACAGTCAGGACACGCACCTGGTGACACAGTCAGGACACGCACCTGGTGACACAGTCAGGACATTCACCTGGTGACAGTCACAGTCAGGACATTCACCTGGTGACAGTCACAGTCAGGACATGCACCTGGTGACACAGTCAGGAAATACACCTGGTGACACAGTCACACAGTCAGGACACGCACCTGGTGACACAGTCAGGACACACACCTGGTGACACAGTCACACAGTCAGGACACACACCTGGTGACACAGTCAGGACACGCACCTGGTGACACAGTCAGGACACGCACCTGGTCACACAGTCAGGACACGCACCTGGTCACACAGTCACACAGTCAGGACACGCACCTGGTGACACAGTCACACAGTCAGGACACACACCTGGTGACACAGTCACAGTCAGGACACACACCTGGTGACACAGTCACACAGTCAGGACACGCACCTGGTGACACAGTCACACAGTCAGGACACGCACCTGGTGACACAGTCACAGTCAGGACACGCACCTGGTCACACAGTCACAGTCAGGACACGCACCTGGTCACACAGTCAGGACACGCACCTGGTGACACAGTCACAGTCAGGACACACACCTGGTGACACAGTCACACAGTCAGGACACACACCTGGTGACACAGTCACAGTCAGGACACGCACCTGGTGACACAGTCACAGTCAGGACACGCACCTGGTCACACAGTCAGGACACGCACCTGGTGACACAGTCAGGACATGCACCTGGTGACACAGTCAGGACATGCACCTGGTGACACAGTCAGGACATGCACCTGGTGACACAGTCAGGACACGCACCTGGTGACACAGTCAGGACACGCACCTGGTGACACAGTCACACTGTCAGGACACGGTTAAGACAGGATCATGGGGAAAGGTCATGGCCGGAAAATATATAAAGCCTAGTAGACAGTCAGCTCTGAACTGAACGTGGGTTTATTGATAAACAAGAAAGTGTTCAAAACTAATCCATTGAAAAGCTTAAAGCTGTGGGGGGGGTGATCCCAGGCTGTGTCATTACCGGCCGTGATCGGTAGTCCCATAGGGTGGGTTCACAATTGGCCCAGCGTTGTCTGGATTAGGGGAGGGTTTGGCTCAGCGTTGTTTGGATTAGGGGAAGGTTTGGCCCAGCGTTGTCTGGATTAGGGGAGGGTTTGGCCTTACTTGGCTCATGGCGCTCTAGCGACTCCTTGTGGCAGGCCAGGCGCCTGCAGGCTGACTGCGGTCGTCAGTTGAACAGGGTTTCCTCTGACACATTGGTGCGGCTGGTTTACGGGTTAAGCGAGCAGGTGTTAAGAAGCGCGGTTTGGCAGGTCATGTTGTTTCCGAGGACGCATAACTCGACCTTCACCTCCCGAGCCCGTTGGGGAGTTGCAGCAATGAGACAAGATCGAAATTATGAAAAAGGTATTTGATCCATAATGTATGGCACTAAGCTATTTTACCTTTATTTAACTAGGCAAGTCAGTTAAGAATGACGGCCAGGGCCTAAAGACGCTGGGCCAATTGTGCACCGCCCTATGGGACTCCCAATCACGGCCGGATGTGACACAGCCTGGATTCGAACCAGGGACTGTAGTGACGCCTCTAGCACTGAGATGCAGATGCCTTAGACCCGCTGTGCCACTCGGGATCCCAAAAACAAAGGAGGGACCAAGTCCATATTAATGAGATGTTGGAGGAACAGGTGTCCACTCACTGTAGCTCTAGATTAAACTCAGAGATGTTGATGGAGATTCGTTGTATTATGCCCATTAGATTTCAGCAGAAATCAACTCCAGTGGGTTGAAGGTATGAGTGCTCCTACCGGTTTCCGATGACCTCTCTGTCTCTGGTCAGGGCCTCGTCAGCATGCTCCTGGGACAGGAACTGGACATAGGCCTCCCCTGAGTTCCTTCCTCTGTGGTCTGTCACTAGAGTCACCCCGTCCTCCGTCACATCCAGACCTGTAAAGACCAGCAGCTTTATGCCTTGGGACATGATAGCCTGGTTCCATACTGGTTAGCCTGGTTCCATACTGGTTAGCCTGGTTCCATACTGGTTAGCCTGGTTCCATACTGGTTTGCCTGGTTCCATACTGGTTAGCCTGGTTCTATACTGGTTAGCCTGGTTCTATACTGGTTAGCCTGGTTCTATACTGGTTAGCCTGGTTCTATACTGGTTAGCCTGGTTCCATACTGGTTAGCCTGGTTCCATACTGGTTAGCCTGGTTCTATACTGGTTAGCCTGGTTCTATACTGGTTAGCCTGGTTCTATACTGGTTAGCCTGGTTCCATACTGGTTAGCCTGTTAACATCTGATAAATATGGACCAATAACATCTGTTAAATATGTGTATGGACCAATAACATCTGTTAAATATGGACCAATAACATCTGTTAAATATGGACCAATAACATCTGTTAAATATGGACCAATAACATCTGTTAAATATGTGTATGGACCAATAACATCTGTTAAATATGTGTATGGACCAATAACATCTGTTAAATATGGACCAATAACATCTGTTAAATATGGACCAATAACATCTGTTAAATATGGACCAATAACATCTGTTACATATGTGTATGGACCAATAACATCTGTTATATATGTGTATGGACCAATAACATCTGTTACATATGTGTATGGACCAATAACATCTGTTATATATGTGTATGGACCAATAACATCTGTTATATATGTGTATGGACCAATAACATCTGTTATATATGTGTATGGACCAATAACATCTGTTAAATATGTGTATGGACCAATAACATCTGTTATATATGTGTATGGACCAATAACATCTGTTACATATGGACCAATAACATCTGTTACATATGTGTATGGACCAATAACATCTGTTACATATGGACCAATAACATCTGTTACATATGGACCAATAACATCTGTTACATATGGACCAATAACATCTGTTACATATGGACCAATAACATCTGTTACATATGTGTATGGACCAATAACATCTGTTACATATGGACCAATAACATCTGTTACATATGGACCAATAACATCTGTTACATATGGACCAATAACATCTGTTACATATGGACCAATAACATCTGTTACATATGGACCAATAACATCTGTTACATATGGACCAATAACATCTGTTACATATGGACCAATAACATCTGTTACATATGGACCAATAACATCTGTTACATATGTGTATGGACCAATAACATCTGTTACATATGGACCAATAACATCTGATAAATATGGACCAATAACATCTGTTACATATGGACCAATAACATCTGTTAAATATGGACCAATAACATCTGTTAAATATGGACCAATAACATCTGTTAATATGTATGGACCAATAACATCTGTTAAATATGGACCAATAACATCTGTTACATATGGACCAATAACATCTGTTACATATGGACCAATAACATCTGTTACATATGGACCAATAACATCTGTTACATATGGACCAATAACATCTGTTACATATGTGTATGGACCAATAACATCTGTTACATATGGACCAATAACATCTGTTAAATATGTGTATGGACCAATAACATCTGTTAAATATGGACCAATAACATCTGTTAAATATGGACCAATAACATCTGTTAAATATGTGACCAATAACATCTGTTAAATATGGACCAATAACATCTGATAAATATGTGTATGGACCAATAGCATCTGTTAAATATGGACCAATAACATCTGATAAATATGGACCAATAACATCTGTTACATATGGACCAATAACATCTGTTAAATATGGACCAATAACATCTGTTACATATGTGTATGGACCAATAACATCTGTTACATATGGACCAATAACATCTGTTACATATGGACCAATAACATCTGATAAATATGGACCAATAACATCTGATAAATATGGACCAATAACATCTGTTACATATGGACCAATAACATCTGTTACATATGGACCAATAACATCTGTTACATATGGACCAATAACATCTGTTACATATGTGTATGGACCAATAATATCTGATAAATATGGACCAATAACATCTGTTACATATGTGTATGGACCAATAACATCTGTTAAATATGGACCAATAACATCTGTTACATATGTGTATGGACCAATAATATCTGTTAAATATGTGTATGGACCAATAATATCTGATGTGCTGAAACCACTCTTATGATTGACATGCCCTACAAGAAGAGTTGGCTACAGCCCTTAAGGTATGAAACCCAACGAGGAGGGACACAACACCCACGTGTGTGTTCTGTTATCAAACTAAATCTGTTAAAGTAGAGGGTGGTAAACGGGGCCTGTTCAGGGGCCCGTTGGGGCAGAGGGTGGTAAACGGGGCCTGTTCAGGGGCCCGTTGGGGCAGAGGGTGGTAAACTGGCCTGTTCAGGGGCCCGGTGGGGCAGAGGGTGGTAAACGGGGCCTGTTCAGGGGCCCGTGGAGGCAGAGGGTGGTAAACGGGGCCTGTTCAGGGGCCCGTGGAGGCAGAGGGTGGTAAACGGGGCCTGTTGGGGCAGAGGGTGGTAAACGAGGCCCGTTAAGGGTCCTACCAGAGAAGAAGAGCACGACGTCAGTCTCGGTGCAGCTGTAGGGGAGACCTCTGATCCGTACCACTCCATCTCTGGCTGGGAGCTGAACTGACTTCTTCAAGATGGCCTCCGCATCGCTGTTGGTCACCTCAAACACTGGAGGAGGTTGTTGAGGAGAAGAAAAATATTACTTTATTGTCCACAAATGTATATACTCAATAGGTTGGAGAAGAGAGAGGGACACAGAGTGGAGAGTTGGAGAAGAGAGAGGGACACAGAGTGGAGAGTTGGAGAAGAGAGAGGGACACAGAGTGGAGAGTTGGAGAAGAGAGGGACACAGAGTGGAGAGTTGGAGAAGAGAGGGACACAGAGTGGAGAGTTGGAGAAGAGAGGGACACAGAGTGGAGAGTTGGAGAAGAGAGGGACACAGAGTGGAGAGTTGGAGAAGAGAGAGGGACACAGAGTGGAGAGTTGGAGAAGAGAGGGACACAGTGTGGAGAGTTGGAGAAGAGGGACACAGAGTGGAGAGTTGGAGAAGAGAGGGGGACACAGAGTGGAGAGTTGGAGAAGAGAGGGGGACACAGAGTGGAGAGTTGGAGAAGAGAGAGGGACACAGTGTGGAGAGTTGGAGAAGAGAGGGGGACACAGAGTGGAGAGTTGGGGACACAGAGTGGAGAGTTGGGGACACAGAGTGGAGAGTTGGAGAAGAGAGAGGGACACAGAGTGGAGAGTTGGAGAAGAGAGGGACAGAGTGGAGAGTTGGAGAAGAGAGGGACACAGAGTGGAGAGTTGGAGAAGAGAGGGACACAGTGTGGAGAGTTGGAGAAGAGAGAGGGACACAGAGTGGAGAGTTGGAGAAGAGAGAGGGACACAGAGTGGAGAGTTGGAGAAGAGAGGGACAGAGTGGAGAGTTGGAGAAGAGAGGGACACAGTGTGGTGCCCCTGGAGCAGTTTAAGGGTTTGTTTGGAGCATCACCAAGGGCACAATGCAGGTGTTGGGGGGGGGGGGTCATCTATGTTCTATATAGCCTGGTACTGTCTGTCTGTAGTACCTTCTACATAGCCTGGTACTGTCTGTCTGTAGTACCTTCTACATAGCCTGGTACTGTCTGTCTGTAGTACCTTCTACATAGCCTGGTACTGTGTCTGTCTGTAGTACCTTCTACATAGCCTGGTACTGTCTGTCTGTAGTACCTTCTATATAGCCTGGTACGGTCTGTCTGTAGTACCTTCTATATAGCCTGGTACTGTCTGTCTGTAGTACCTTCTACATAGCCTGGTACTGTCTGTCTGTAGTACCTTCTACATAGCCTGGTACTGTCTGTCTGTAGTACCTTCTACATAACCTGGTACTGTCTGTCTGTAGTACCTTCTACATAGCGTGGTACTGTCTGTCTGTAGTACCTTCTACATAGCGTGGTCCCAGGTACTGTCTGTGTTTCTCCAGGGCCTTGCTGACGTCCTCTTCATGCTCCAGCTCTATAAAGGCCTGGCCGTTGGGCTTCCCGTCCCGGTTCACTGTGAGGTGGATCCCCTTCACACCGTCACGCACACGGCACTCTGGACAGTGAGAAGTAGAGTACCTATTAAACCAACATCTGAGTGTTTCTAACAGGGGATGACAGTCAGGAGGACGGTGGGGGATGACAGTCAGGAGGACGGTGGGGGATGAGAGTCAGGAGGACGGTGGGGGATGAGAGTCAGGAGGACGGTGGGGGATGACAGTCAGGAGGACGGTGGGGGATGACAGTCAGGAGGACGGTGGGGGATGACAGTCAGGAGGACGGTGGGGGATGACAGTCAGGAGGATGACAGTGGGAGGATGACAGTCAGGAGGATGACAGTCAGGAGGATGACAGTCAGGACGGTGGGGGATGACAGTCAGGAGGATGACAGTCAGGAGGATGACAGTCAGGAGGACGGTGGGGGGGATGACAGTCAGGAGGACGGTGGGGGACGACAGTCAGGAGGACGGTGGGGGACGACAGTCAGGAGGACGGTGGGGGATGACAGTCAGGAGGACGGTGGGGGACGACAGTCAGGAGGACGGTGGGGGACGACAGTCAGGAGGACGGTGGGGGTGACAGTCAGGGGACGGTGGGGGACAGTCAGGAGGACGGTGGGGGGTCAGGAGGACGGTGGGGGATGACAGTCAGGAGGACGGTGGGGGATGACAGTCAGGAGGACGGTGGGGGATGACAGTCAGGAGGACGGTGGGGGATGACAGTCAGGAGGACGGTGGGGGATGACAGTCAGGAGGACGGTGGGGGATAACAGTCAGGAGGACGGTGGGGGATAACAGTCAGGAGGACGGTGGGGGATGACAGTCAGGAGGACGGTGGGGGATGACAGTCAGGAGGACGGTGGGGGATAACAGTCAGGAGGACGGTGGGGGATGACAGTCAGGAGGACGGTGGGGGATGACAGTCAGGAGGACGGTGGGGGATGACAGTCAGGAGGACGGTGGGGGATGACAGTCAGGAGGACGGTGGGGGATGACAGTCAGGAGGACGGTGGGGGATGACAGTCAGGAGGACGGTGGGGGATGACAGTCAGGACGGTGGGGGGACGGTGGGACGGTGGGGGACAGGATGACAGTCAGGAGGACAGTCAGGAGGACGGTGGGGGATGACAGTCAGGAGGACGGTGGGGGATGACAGTCAGGAGGACGGTGGGGGATGACAGTCAGGAGGACGGTGGGGGCTGACAGTCAGGAGGACGGTGGGGGATGACAGTCAGGAGGACGGTGGGGGATAACAGTCAGGAGGACGGTGGGGGAAAGTCAGGAGGACGGTGGGGGATGACAGTCAGGAGGACGGTGGGGGATAACAGTCAGGAGGACGGTGGGGGATAACAGTCAGGAGGACGGTGGGGGATGACAGTCAGGAGGACGGTGGGGGATAACAGTCAGGAGGACGGTGGGGGATAACAGTCAGGAGGACGGTGGGGGATGACAGTCAGGAGGACGGTGGGGGATGACAGTCAGGAGGACGGTGGGGGATAACAGTCAGGAGGACGGTGGGGGATGACAGTCAGGAGGACGGTGGGGGATGACAGTCAGGAGGACGGTGGGGGATGACAGTCAGGAGGACGGTGGGGGATGACAGTCAGGACGGTGGGGGACGGTGGGGGATGACAGTCAGGAGGACGGTGGGGGATGACAGTCAGGAGGACGGTGGGGGATGACAGTCAGGAGGACGGTGGGGGATGACAGTCAGGAGGACGGTGGGGGATAACAGTCAGGAGGACGGTGGGGGATAACAGTCAGGAGGACGGTGGGGGATGACAGTCAGGAGGACGGTGGGGGATGACAGTCAGGAGGACGGTGGGGGTGGGGGATGATGACAGTCAGGAGGACGGTGGGGGATAACAGTCAGGAGGACGGTGGGGGATAACAGTCAGGAGGACGGTGGGGGATAACAGTCAGGAGGACGGTGGGGGATGACAGTCAGGAGGACGGTGGGGGATGACAGTCAGGAGGACGGTGGGGATGACAGTCAGGAGGACGGTGTGGGGGATAACAGTCAGGAGGACGGTGGGGGATAACAGTCAGGAGGACGGTGGGGGATAACAGTCAGGAGGACGGTGGGGGATAACAGTCAGGAGGACGGTGGGGGATAACAGTCAGGAGGACGGTGGGGGATAAGTCAGTCAGGAGGACGGTGGGGGATAACAGTCAGGAGGACGGTGGGGGATAACAGTCAGGAGGACGGTGGGGGATAACAGTCACGGTGGGGGAGGACGGTGGGGGATAACAGTCAGGAGGACGGTGGGGGATAACAGTCAGGAGGACGGTGGGGGATAACAGTCAGGAGGACGGTGGGGGATAACAGTCAGGAGGACGGTGGGGGATGACAGTCAGGAGGACGGTGGGGGATAACAGTCAGGAGGACGGTGGGGGATAACAGTCAGGAGGACGGTGGGGGATAACAGTCAGGAGGACGGTGGGGGATAACAGTCAGGAGGACGGTGGGGGATAACAGTCAGGAGGACGGTGGGGGATGACAGTCAGGAGGACGGTGGGGGATGACAGTCAGGAGGACGGTGGGGGATAACAGTCAGGAGGACGGTGGGGGAAACAGGAATAAATCAAATACAATTAGATAAGAGCGTCTGCTAAATGACTTAAATGTAATGTAAATGTCCTGGAGAAAAAACATCTCCATTGAAAGGGCCGTTCTGTTCTGTCTAGGACTGGTTTAATCTGTGTCTGGGAAACTGGACCCTGGAGGTTTATCAGCATGTTCTTAACAGAGGTGTATGGAGGGCTTACCAGAGAAGAACTGAATGAGATCGTCTGTGGTACAGGACCATGGAAGTCCTTTAGCTCTGATGATAAACACCTCCTTCCTCTCCGGTCCTGGGTCAGAGTTGTAGTCTGGTAGAGGTGGGTAGTCATCATCTTTGAAGGGGGCTCCTGACTAACACACCATACCGTTAAGTTAGAACATTCAGATCTAGATTTCTACCATTATAAAATGGATTGACAGCAGGATACCTTTTCATACAAAGAGTAGCGGCACACAGACACTAACCTCGGAGTGTAGCCCGAGTTGGGACTGCACTGCGGAGAGGCTGTGATACCGGGGTTTCAGTGCGGCGGTCCAATGGTGATGGAACCGCGGACGGCCACATCTCTCCGCTACTGTTCTGGTCCCTGCGGCACTACTCTGCGACAATACGCTCTTGGAGACCTGTCTCCCCACCACAGAGCGACTTAACGCCAACAGCAAGGGCCTACAGTTCACAGACATCTTATCAAACCTGTTACTGCGCAATGCTACGATTTTTCAATATGACGAACCGGTTTGACAGATATACAAAACCGCACGGAAAAACACTTTTACCGCAGTTATTTATTGAGCCTTGCAAACACTTAAATGCATTGAAAGGTGCCGCATACGTAGGCTCCTCTTTACAGCAAGAAAACTCACGTTGCCCAAGGACAGTAGTTCGTCAAAAAGGTCAAAGTGAATTATAGTCAACAAAAGGAGTATTTATCCAGCAGCGTTGTGGATTATATAAATATCGCCGTCTGATGGTTTGGAGGACGACATATTCTAGTGGAGTTCAGATGAAACCATGTGGGTCAAAATACGGGACTGTCCCTGGTTCATGTACCTCCTCCTCAAAACACAACAGGAAAAATAAGAAATATGTCAGGGAGAAGAATAAGAATACATACAAATTAAATTGGCAAGGATTGAAATGTTATTTGTTTTGGTCAATGAATTTGTTAGTGGTTTTGTTACATTTCCCCCCGTGTTTAGATGTATTTTCCCACTCCCGTCCAGTAGGCGGCGATACATTAACATACTTTGGTTGATCAATGCTTTGTGGGTCGAACAACAACAAATATCTCTGCAGGTTTGCTAACTACGGTGGTTAGTTAGTTAGCTGTCAAAAACATGCTTCTTCAGACTTTCAGGCCATGGCTGACCTTGCTCCGTTGCAGAGGATTGCCGGTAGCAACAACACGACTTTACCACGGTGACAGAGTCGCAGCCGTCGGTACACAGCCTGACACACAGTCCGCGGAGTTTGCGGTAGGTGGTGGAGGAGGGGAAGGTGGTGGTGTTGGAGGGGAAGGTGGTGGTGTTGGAGGGGAAGGTGGTGGTGGAGGAGGGGAAGGTGGTGGTGTTGGAGGGGAAGGTGGTGGTTGGAGGGGAAGGTGGTGGTGGAGGGGAAGGTGGTGGTGGAGGAGGGGAAGGTGGTGGTGTTGGAAGGTGGTGTTGGGGAAGGTGGTGTGTTGGAGGGGAAGGTGGTGGTGGAGGGGAAGGTGGTGGTGGAGGAGGGGAAGGTTGGAGGGGGAAGGTGGAGGGGGATGTTGGAAGGGAAGGTGGTGGTGGTTGGAGGGGAAGGTGGTGGTGTTGGAGGGGAAGGTGGTGGTGTTGGAGGGGAAGGTGGTGGTGTTGGGGAAGGTGGTGGTGTTGGAGGGGAAGGTGGTGGTGTTGGAGGGGAAGGTGGTGGTGGAGGAGGGGAAGGTGGTGGTAGAGGAGGGGAAGGTGGTGAAGGAGGGGAAGGTGGTGGAGGGGAAGGAGGGGAAGGTGGTGTTGGAGGGGAAGGTGGTGGTGGAGGAGGGGAAGGTGGTGTTGGAGGAGGGGAAGGTGGTGGTGGAGGGGAAGGTGGTGGTGTTGGAGGGGAAGGTGGTGGTGGAGGAGGGAAGGTGGTGGTGGAAGGAGGAGGAGGGGAAGGTGGTGAAGGTGGAGGAGGGGAAGGTGGTGGAGGGGAAGGTGTGAAGGAGGGGAAGGTGGTGTTGGAGGGGAAGGTGGTGTTGGAGGAGGGGAAGGGGAAGATGGTGGAGGGGAAGGTGATGAAGGAGGGGAAGGTGGTGTTGAGGGGAAGGTGGTGGGTGGAGGGAAAGGTTGGAGGGGAAGGAGGGGAAGGTGGTGGTGGAGGAGGGGAAGATGGTGGAGGAGGGGAAGGAGGAGGGGGAAGGTGGTGGTTGGAGGGGAAGATGGTGGAAGGAGGGGAAGGTGGAGGAGGGGAAGGTGGTGGATGGGAAGGTGGTGGAGGAGGGGAAGGAGGAGGGGAAGGTGGTGGAGGAGGGGAAGGTGGTGGGGAAGGTGGTGGAGGTGAAGGTGGTGGAGGAGGGGAAGGTGGTGGAGGAGGAAGGAGGAGGGGAAGGAGGTGAAGGTGGTGGAGGAGGTGGAGAAGGAAGGTGGAGGAGGGGGGAAGGTGGTGGAGGAGGTGGAGAAGGAGGAGGGGAAGGTGGTGGAGGTGAAGGTGGTGGAGGTGAAGGTGGTGGAGGAGGGGAAGGTGGTGGAGGAGGGGAAGGTGGAGGAGGAAGGGAAGGTGGTGGAGGAGGAGGAGGGGAAGGTGGAGGTGAAGGGGAAAGGGTATCACGGTGAGACGCTGCTAGCTCGGACTGCCCTTGGAACTGACTTACTCTCAATAAGTGTAGTAATGCTCTCCAGCTAAATTAGCTGGCTTATTGTCATTTGCTTACATTATGCGTTTCAACCCCCATGTACCACCAGCTAGCTCACATGTACTGTAATTAACCAGGGCTAGCTAGCTTGCTAACATGTACTGTAATTAACCAGGGCTAGCTAGCTTGCTTGCTAACGTTGACCAGCCATTGAGAAGGGCAAATGCCTTTGGTCAGACAGCGTCTCCTCAGCAACGCTTTAAAAAAGTACTTCCGGGTCATGGAATTTCGGAAATATTTCAAATTAAAAGTCCCCCAGGTAATAACGTGTATTTACTCAAAATAATAATAATATGAAGAAGAAAAGTGTATTTAACATCAACAGTGATTCGTTTTAAAGTTACATTTGCATACAAGTTGGGGTTTAAAACATGTTCCAAGGTCAAACAAATGACCCCAATGCAAATCACTGTTTATAAAATACATAATCTTGGTTTATAGAGCAAAAATGATTCTAGGTGACGCAATAAAAGTAATGTAGGGAGTGACACAATAGGGTCTGTAGAATGGATATATGGTGTCATTTCACAGGGCTCTGAATAATACAGAATTTTGGTGGCCTTTAACTGTGGTCAAACAGCTTAAAGTAGGGTGCCTGGACACTATATTGTATAAATATTGCACTGTACATGGAAAATAATGGATCGGTGTCCATAACACTAGGTTCCAGTCTACTCACTAGAGTCCCTAGAATACAAAACAGGTGAGTTTGAACATGAAGTTACTTCTGTAGCTCAGTTGGTAGAGCATGGCGCTTGTAACGCCAGGGTAGTGGGTTCGATTCCCGGGACCACCCATACGTAGAATGTATGCACACATGACTGTAAGTCGCTTTGGATAAAAGCGTCTGCTAAATGGCATATATTATATTATATATATATATTATTATATTATAGTTATACATAGTGTATGAACTATGTGGACACCCTTTCAAATGAGTGGATTTGGCTATTTCGGCCACACCCGTTGCTGACAAGGTGTATAAAATCGAGCACACAGCCATGGAATCTCCATAGACAAACATTGTCAGTAGAATGACGTTACATTTCAAAATTGTTCCGTGAACATTAACACCAGTAAATAAACAGGAACCGTACAATCAGTTGGCTATTATGTTCTTTATATTCATTAAGCTATAAAGTAGTAATTCTCTTTCAGTATACATTTCTCCCCCAATGTAGCTATAAATATTATTTAACATAATTTTAACATTCTCCACTATGCAAAGCTGACTTTTATTTTGAAGGCAAAATCCCAAAACCGGAAGTTTTAGTGTGGATGGGATCCACCTAGGGTTGCTGCCATGATGCTCAACCAATATCAAACCAAGTGTTTGTTCGACGAAACAAAGCTTCGGATGTCATTGATCACGTGCTTCTGATAAAGCGATACAGATCGGCACACTGATTGGCTACACCTCGTAGCTCCGGTTATCAAACACAACACCACTACTTGGCGATACTTCTTCAATTCCCTAAATGTCCATGTCTAGTTGCAGGTGGTTCGTTTTGAATTTAGAAAATATTCCCTTATTAAATAAAAACTGTTTATGCTCCATTAGTTATCATCATTGGGATTGAAAATTCTAGTGACAGTAGTCTTCCAAGTTGGGAATTGAGGAAGTATTGCCAAGTTAAGGTTGGGTATATTCTCTGTGCTAAGCCAACCCGTATCTTCTCTAATAACACCCCAGACAGCTGGAACAGAGGAATGGCCTGTCTAGGAGAGATTTTGAATAGCTAGGATACTAGCTAGTCCTTGCCTGGTTTATAACCTGCTCCGGAAGCTCCCACTCATACTACACTAATACACTATGGCATTTGACATGATATCTATCTTTTCAGGAAAACTATGAACGAATGCAAGTCCTTGTTGATGAGTTGAAAGGCAGATCGGAGAAAATCAAATTGGGTAAGTTAAGTTGGCACCTTCACATGTGAAAACTATTTTTAATGTTAACAGATGTAGTTAATGTGGTGTTGACCAGCCTGTCTGTTGACCAGCCTGTCTGTTGACCAGCCTGTCTGTTGACCAGCCTGTCTGTTGACCTGCCTGTCTGTTGACCAGCCTGTCTGTTGACCAGCCTGTCTGTTGACCTGCCTGTCTGTTGACCAGCCTGTCTGTTGACCTGCCTGTCTGTTGACCAGCCTGTCTGTTGACCAGCCTGTCTGTTGACCAGCCTGTCTGTTGACCAGCCTGTCTGTTGACCTGCCTGTCTGTTGACCTGCCTGCCTGTCTGTTGACCTGCCTGTCTGTTGACCTGCCTGCCTGTCTGTTGACCTGCCTGTCTGTTGACCTGCCTGCCTGTCTGTTGACCTGCCTGTCTGTTGACCTGCCTGCCTGTCTGTTGACCAGCCTGTCTGATGACCTGCCTGTCTGTTGACCAGCCTGTCTGTTGACCAGCCTGTCTGTTGACCTGCCTGTCTGTTGACCAGCCTGTCTGTTGACCAGCCTGTCTGTTGACCAGCCTGTCTGTTGACCTGCCTGTCTGTTGACCTGCCTGTCTGTTGACCTGCCTGTCTGTTGACCAGGTGGAGGAGAACGTGCCAGAAAGCTACACATCTCCAGAGGGAAGCTCCTCCCCAGAGAACGCATAGACAGACTGCTGGACCCAGGGTAAACACACAGGACTATTCTCTGAACACCTCGTTGTAGATTTATCCTCTGTAGAGGCTCCGCAACCACTTTGTTTTGCCGTTTCCAGGTCTGAGGGTTCCTGTGTGTATCCTTTACGGTGTTTCTCTCCGCAGGTCTCCGTTCCTGGAATTCTCCCAGTTTGCAGCATATGAGCTCTATGGGAAAGAGGAGGTTCCAGCAGGAGGCATCATCACAGGGATTGGCAGAGTCTCAGGGTGCGTAGATTACTGTATGTAAACGCTAGATTACTGTAAACACTAGATTACTGTAAACACTAGATTACTGTAAACACTAGATTACTGTAAACACGAGATTACTGTAAACACGAGATTACTGTAAACACTGTAGAGCACTGTAGAGCACTGTTGACACTGTAGAGTACTGTTGACACTGTAGAGCACTGTTGACACTGTAGAGTACTGTTGACACTGTAGAGTACTGTTGACACTGTAGAGCACTGTTGACACTGTAGAGTACTGTTGACACTGTAGAGCACTGTAGAGCACTGTAGACACTGTAGAGCACTGTAGACACTAGATTACTGTAAACACTGTAGAGCACTGTAGAGCACTGTAGAGTACTGTAGAGTACTGTTGACACTGTAGAGTACTGTAGAGTACTGTTGACACTGTAGAGTACTGTTGACACTGTAGAGTACTGTTGACACTGTAGAGTACTGTTGACACTGTAGAGCACTGTAGAGCACTGTAGAGTACTGTAGAGCACTGTTGACACTGTAGAGTACTGTTGACACTAGAGTACTGTTGACACTGTAGAGTACTGTTGACACTGTAGAGCACTGTAGAGTACTGTTGACACTGTAGAGCACTGTAGAGTACTGTTGACACTGTATAGTACTGTAGAGTACTGTAGAGTACTGTAGAGTACTGTAAACACTGTAGAGCACTGTAGAGTACTGTTGACACTGTAGAGTACTGTAGAGTACTGTAGAGCACTGTTGACACTGTAGAGTACTGTTGACACTGTAGAGTACTGTTGACACTGTAGAGTACTGTTGACACTAGAGTACTGTTGACACTGTAGAGTACTGTTGACACTGTAGAGTACTGTTGACACTGTAGAGTACTGTAGAGTACTGTAGAGCACTGTTGACACTGTAGAGTACTGTTGACACTGTAGACACTGTAGAGCACTGTAGAGTACTGTTGACACTGTAGAGTACTGTAAAGTACCGAAGACACAGGTCCTGGAAGATGGTGGGTTTCAGACCTAATGCTTATTGTTCCAGCAGCCCCTTTCATTGTTATCTACTCTTCTGACTGGTCATCTGCCACATTCCCTCCAGGGTGGAGTGTGTGATTGTTGCTAACGACGCCACAGTGAAAGGAGGCACCTACTACCCAGTCACAGTGAAGAAGCATCTCCGAGCCCAGGAGATAGCTCAGCAGAACCACCTGCCATGTATCTACCTGGGTGAGTGCCCTCTCGTTCTCTATACTGGTGGCAGCATGGGGATAGCTGATGTACGTATATGTAACACTCCCAGTGGTTGTCTCCTATAGTGGACTCAGGAGGGATGAGGGGTCAGGGACTAGGGGTCAGGGACTAGGGGTCAGGGACTAGGGGTCAGGGACTAGGGGTCAGGGACTAGGGGGAGGGACTAGGGGTCAGGGACTAGGGGTCTATACTGGTGGCAGCATAGGGATAGCTGATGTACGTATATGTAACACTCCCAGTGGTTGTCTCCTATAGTGGACTCAGGAGGGACGAGGGGTCAGGGACTAGGGGTCAGGGACGAGGGGGAGGGACGAGGGGTCAGGGACGAGGGGTCAGGGACTAGGGGGGAGGGACTAGGGGGAGGGACTAGGGGTCAGGGACTAGGGGTCAGGGACTAGGGGTCAGGGACGAGGGGTCAGGGACTAGGGGTCAGGGACTAGGGGGAGGGACTAGGGGTCAGGGACTAGGGGTCAGGGACTAGGGGTCAGGGACTAGGGGTCAGGGACTAGGGGTCTATACTGGTGGCAGCATGGGGATAGCTGATGCACGTATGTAACACTCTCCCAGTGGTTGTCTCCTATAGTGGACTCAGGAGGGACGAGGGGTCAGGGACGAGGGGTCAGGGACTAGGGGGAGGGACTAGGGGTCAGGGACTAGGGGGAGGGACTAGGGGGAGGGACTAGGGGTCAGGGACTAGGGGTCAGGGACTAGGGGTCAGGGACGAGGGGTCAGGGACGAGGGGTCAGGGACGAGGGGTCAGGGACTAGGGGGGAGGGACGAGGGGTCAGGGACGAGGGGTCAGGGACTAGGGGGGGAGGGACGAGGGGTCAGGGACTAGGGGGAGGGACGAGGGGTCAGGGACTAGGGGGAGGGACGAGGGGTCAGGGACTAGGGGGGAGGGACGAGGGGTCAGGGACTAGGGGGAGGGGGGGGACGGGGGACGAGGGGTCAGGGACTAGGGACGGGGTCAGGGACGAGGGGTCAGGGACTAGGGGTCAGGGACTAGGGGTCAGGGACTAGGGGTCAGGGACTAGGGGGAGGGACGAGGGGTCAGGGACGAGGGGTCAGGGGGGGACGAGGGGTCAGGGACGAGGGGTCAGGGACTAGGGGGAGGGACTAGGGGTCAGGGACGAGGGGTCAGGGACGAGGGTCAGGGACTAGGGGGAGGGACTAGGGGTCAGGGACGAGGGGTCAGGGACGAGGGGTCAGGGACTAGGGGGAGGGACGAGGGGTCAGGGACGAGGGTCAGGGACTAGGGGGAGGGACTAGGGGTCAGGGACGAGGGGTCAGGGACTAGGGGGAGGGACGAGGGGTCAGGGACTAGGGGTCAGGGACGAGGGGTCAGGGACGAGGGGTCAGGGACTAGGGGTCAGGGACTAGGGGTCAGGGACTAGGGGTCAGGGACTAGGGGTCAGGGACTTGGGGTCAGGGACTAGGGGTCAGGGACTTGGGGTCAGGGACTAGGGGTCAAGTAATAGGGGTTGATTTGTGATTGTGTGCCTCTGCAGTGGACTCCGGAGGAGCCAACCTTCCCAGACAGGCAGAGGTCTTCCCAGACAGAGAACACTTTGGACGGATCTTCTTCAACCAGGCTCGTCTCTCCTCAGACGGAATAGCACAGGTAATGAATAGCACAGGTAATGAATAGCACAGGTAATGAATAGCACAGGTAATGAATAGCACAGGTAATGAATAGCACAGGTAAGGAAATAGCACAGGTAATGAATAGCACAGGTAATGAATAGCACAGGTAATGAATAGCACAGGTAATGAATAGCACAGGTAAGGAAATAGCACAGGTAAGGAAATAGCACAGGTAAGGAAATAGCACAGGTAAGGAATAGCACAGGTAAGGAATAGCACAGGTAAGGAATAGCACAGGTAATGAATAGCACAGGTAAGGAATAGCACAGGTAAGGAATAGCACAGGTAAGGAATAGCACAGGTAATGAATAGCACAGGTAAGGAATAGCACAGGTAATGAATAGCACAAGTAAGGAATAGCAACAATGTTGGAGGTGGCTTATGGTAGAGAAATTAAAATGTAATTCTCTGGCAACAGCTCCGGTGGACATTCCTACAGTCAACATGCCAATTGCACACTCCCTCAAAACTGTGGCGTTGTTTTGTTAAAACTGCATTTTAGAGAGGTGTTTTTTTTGTGGCACCCCTGCCCAGTCATGTGAAATCAATAGATGAATTAATTTAAATGGACTGATTTCCTTATATGAACTGTAAAATCTTTAGTTTATGTGTTTGTATATGTGTGTTGTTCCAGATAGCGGTGGTTATGGGGTCGTGTACAGCGGGAGGAGCGTATGTCCCAGCCATGGCTGATGAGAGTATCATCGTCAGGAAACAAGGAACCATCTTCCTGGGAGGACCTCCTCTGGTGAGGACTAGATAACGTATCATAGATATGCATCATTTAGAAAATGATGTGTCTTAACGGCGCTATCATGGCAACCCCGCTGTATCATGGTAACCCCGCTGTATCATGGCAACCCCGCTGTATCATGGCAACCCCGCTGTATCATGGCAACCCCGCTGTATCATGGCAACCCCGCTGTATCATGGCAACCCCGCTGTATCATGGCAACCCCGCTGTATCATTGTAACCCCGCTGTATCATGGCAACCCCGCTGTATCATGGCAACCCCGCTGTATCATGGCAACCCCGCTGTATCATGGCAACCCCGCTGTATCATGGCGTTGTGCTGTTTATCATGGCAACCCCGCTGTATCATGGCAACCCTCTGCTGAGGATCATGGCATCTTCACTGCTGTATCATGGCAACATCATGCTGTATCATGGCAACCCCGCTGTATCATGGCAATCCCCGCTGTATCATTGTAACCCCGCTGTATCATGGCAACCCCGCTGTATCATGGCAACCCCGCTGTATCATGGCAACCCCGCTGTATCATGGCAACCCCGCTGTATCATGGCAACCCCGCTGTATCATGGCAACCCCGCTGTATCATGGCAACCCCGCTGTGTAGAACTGATGCGTTGTGTTGTTTTTCAGGTAAAAGCAGCAACAGGGGAGACCGTCTCTGCTGAGGATCTTGGAGGGGCGGATCTTCACTGCAGGTATCAGGATGACATCATGGTGGAGCAGGGGCCTGAGGGCACGCAGTGTGTTGTGAAATCTGTGAATGTATTATAATGTTTTTAAAATTGTATAACCTGCTTTAATTTTGCTGGACCCCAGGAAGAGTAGCTGCTGTCTTGGCAGGAACTAATGGGGATCCTTAATAAACTCCAGAAAGAGTAGCTGCTGCCTTGACAGGAACTAATGGGGATCCATAATAAACCCCAGGAAGAGTAGCTGCTGCCTTGGCAGGAACTAATGGGGATCCATAATAAACCCCAGGAAGAGTAGCTGCTGCCTTGGCAGGAAGTAATGGGGATCCATAATGGGGATCCATAATAAACCACAGGAAGAGTAGCTGCTGCCTTGGCAGGAAGTAATGGGGATCCATAATAAACCCCAGGAAGAATAGCTGCTGCCTTGGCAGGAACTAATGGGGATCCATAATAAACCCCAGGAAGAGTAGCTGCTGCCTTGGCAGGAACTAATGGGGATCCATAATAAACCCCAGGAAGAGTAGCTGCTGCCTTGGCAGGAACTAATGGGGATCCATAATAAATACAGCATCGGTCCTTTCTGTGGTAGAAAAAGTACTCAATTGTCATAGTTCGCAAAAGTTCAAAGTAAATCAAATCTAATTTTATTTGTCACATACACATGGTTAGCAGATGTTAATGCGAGTGTAGCGAAATGCTTGTGCTTCTAGTTCCGACAATGCAGTGATAACCAACAAGTAATCTAACTAACAATTCCTAAACTACTGTCTTATACACAGTGTAAGGGGATAAAGAATATGTACATAAGGATATATGAATGAGTGATGGTACAGAGCGGCATAGGCAAGATGCAGTAGATGGTACAGTATATGTTGGGTATGTAAACAGTATACTAAGTGGCATTGTTTAAAGTGGCTGGTGATACATTTATTACATCAATTTTCATTATTAAAGTGGCTGGAGATGAGTCGTATATTAAGCAAACCAGACAGCACAATTTTATTGTTTAAAAAAATGTATTTACGGACAGACGGGCATCCTCCAACACTAGGCTACCCTGCCGCTACCCTGCATCCTCCAACACTAGGCTACCCTGCCGCTACCCTGCATCCTTCAACACTAGGCTACCCTGCCGCTACCCTGCATCCTCCAACACTAGGCTACCCTGCCGCTACCCTGCATCCTTCAACACTAGGCTACCCTGCCGCTACCCTGCATCCTTCAACACTAGGCTACCCTGCCGCTACCCTGCATCCTTCAACACTAGGCTACCCTGCCGCTACCCTGCATCCTCCAACACTAGGCTACCCTGCCGCTACCCTGCATCCTTCAACACTAGGCTACCCTGCCGCTACCCTGCATCCTCCAACACTAGGCTACCCTGCCGCTACCCTGCATCCTCCAACACTAGGCTACCCTGCCGCTACCCTGCATCCTCCAACACTAGGCTACCCTGCCGCTACCCTGCATCCTCCAACACTAGGCTACCCTGCCGCTACCCTGCATCCTCCAACACTAGGCTACCCTGCCGCTACCCTGCATCCTCCAACACTAGGCTACCCTGCCGCTACCCTGCATCCTCCAACACTAGGCTACCCTGCCGCTACCCTGCATCCTTCAACACTAGGCTACCCTGCCGCTACCCTGCATCCTCCAACACTAGGCTACCCTGCCGCTACCCTGCATCCTTCAACACTAGGCTACCCTGCCGCTACCCTGCATCCTTCAACACTAGGCTACCCTGCCGCTACCCTGCATCCTCCAACACTAGGCTACCCTGCCGCTACCCTGCATCCTCCAACACTAGGACATTAATTTACAAACGCAGTATGGGTGTTTAGTGAGTCCGCCAGACCAGAGGCAGTGGGGATGACCAGGTGTTATATTAATAGATGCCTGTATGGTCTGAGCTAGGTATGGTAGGCACTGTATGGTATGTACTGTATGGTATGGTAGGTACTGTATGGTCTGAGTTAGGTATGGTAGGTACTGTGGTATGTACTGTATGGTCTGAGTTAGTTATGGTAGGTACTGTATGGACTGAGTTAGGTATGGTAGGTACTGTATGGACTGAGTTAGGTATGGTAGGTACTGTATGGACTGAGTTAGGTATGGTAGGTACTGTATGGACTAAGTTAGGTATGGTAGGTACTGTATGGTCTGAGTTGGGTATGGTAGGTACTGTATGGTAGGTACTGTATGGTAGGTACTGTATGGTCTGAGTTGGGTATGGTAGGTACTGTATGGTAGGTACTGTATGGTGGGTACTGTATGGTGGGTACTGTATGGTAGGTACTGTATGGTCTGAGTTGGGTATGGTGGGTACTATATGGTCTGAGTTAGGAATGGTAGGTACTGTATGGTAGGTACTGTATGGTCTGAGTTGGGAATGGTAGGTACTATATGGTAGGTACTGTATGGTAGGTACTGTATGGTCTGAGTTGGGTATGGTGGGTACTATATGGTCTGAGTTAGGAATGGTAGGTACTGTATGGTAGGTACTGTATGGTCTGAGTTGGGAATGGTAGGTACTGTATGGTAGGTACTGTATGGTCTGAGTTGGGAATGGTGGGTACTATATGGTCTGAGTTAGGAATGGTAGGTACTGTATGGTAGGTACTGTATGGTCTGAGTTGGGAATGGTAGGTACTGTATGGTAGGTACTGTATGGTCTGAGTTGGGAATGGTAGGTACTGTATGGTAGGTACTGTATGGTAGGTACTGTATGGTCTGAGTTGGGTATGGTGGGTACTGTATGGTCGGTATGGTAGGTACTGTATGGTAGGTACTGTATGGTAGGTACTGTATGGTGGGTACTGTATGGTAGGTACTATATGGTCTGAGTTAGGAATGGTAGGTACTGTATGGTCTGAGTTGGGTATGGTAGGTACTGTATGGTCTGAGTTGGGTATGGTAGGTACTGTATGGTCTGAGTTGGGTATGGTAGGTACTGTATGGTAGGTACTGTATGGTGGGTACTGTATGGTAGGTACTGTATGGTGGGTACTGTATGGTGGGTACTGTATGGTAGGTACTATATGGTCTGAGTTAGGAATGGTAGGTACTGTATGGTCTGAGTTGGGTATGGTAGGTACTGTATGGTCTGAGTTGGGTATGGTAGGTACTGTATGGTACCATGGAGCAGGTATCAGTATGATATTAGTTCGGTCTGGTTCCTCTCCAATGTTGATCCGTGTTTGTTTCCTGTCCCACAGGAAGTCAGGCGTAACAGACCACTACGCTCTAGACGATAGCCACGCCCTTCACCTGGCTCGCAAGGCCGTCCGCAACCTCAACTACACCAAGAACATACAGGTGGGTGATGACCTCGGCATACAGGTGGGTGATGACCTCGGCATACAGGTGGGTGATGACCTCGGCATACAGGTGGGTGATGACCTCGGCATACAGGTGGGTGATGACCTCGGCATACAGGTGGGTGATGACCTCGGCATACAGGTGGGTGATGACCTCGGCATACAGGTGGGTGATGACCTCGGCATACAGGTGGGTGATGACCTCGGCATACAGGTGGGTGATGACCTCGGCACACAGGTGGGTGATGACCTCGGCACACAGGTGGGTGATGACCTCGGCACACAGGTGGGTGATAACCAGAGACAGAATGCTCAAGTGTTTTTGGAAAGAAAATATAAACCCCAACCAAAATCTAGAAGGGACACAGGTCTATAGTTTTTTGAAGTCAAAGGAGTTGTTTCTTGCGTAGCTAATGTTTGTTCCGTTTCTTTTCTTCAGAAAAACACGTGTGACGTCACTACATAAGTTGTGTTCTACTGTGTGATTGCCCAGGTGATAGCCAGTATTGACTGTTAGGTTGTGTTCTACTGTGTGATTGCCCAGGTGATAGCCAGGATTGACTGTTAGGTTGTGTTCTACTGTGTGATTGCCAGGTGATAGCCAGGATTGACTGTTAGGTTGTGTTCTACTGTGTGATTGCCAGGTGATAGCCAGGATTGACTGTTAGGTTGTGTTCTACTGTGTGATTGCCAGGTGATAGCCAGGGTTGACTGTTAGGTTGTGTTCTACTGTGTGATTGCCCAGGTGATAGCCAGGATTGACTGTTAGGTTGTGTTCTACTGTGTGATTGCCCAGGTGATAGCCAGGATTGACTGTTAGGTTGTGTTATATATATATATATATATGTATATATATATATATGCCATTTATATATGCCATTTAGCAGACGCTTTTATCCAAAGCGACTTACAGTCATGTGTGCATACATTCTACGTATGGGTGGTCCCGGGGATCGAACCCACTACCCTGACGTTACAAGCGCCATGCTCTACCAACTGAGCTACAGAAGGACCGTGTTCTACTGTGTGATTGCCAGGTGATAGCCAGGATTGACTGTTAGGTTGTGTTCTACTGTGTGATTGCCAGGTGATAGCCAGGATTGACTGTTAGGTTGTGTTCTGCTGTGTGATTGCCAGGTGATAGCCAGGATTGACTGTTAGGTTGTGTTCTACTGTGTGATTGCCAGGTGATAGCCAGGATTGACTGACTGTTAGGTTGTGTTCTACTGTGTGATTGCCAGGTGATAGCCAGGATTGACTGTTAGGTTGTGTTCTACTGTGTGATTGCCAGGTGATAGCCAGGATTGACTGTTAGGTTGTGTTCTACTGTGTGATTGCCAGGTGATAGCCAGGATTGACTGTTAGGTTGTGTTCTACTGTGTGATTGCCAGGTGATAGCCAGGATTGACTGTTAGGTTGTGTTCTACTGTGTGATTGCCCAGGTGATAGCCAGGATTGACTGTTAGGTTGTGTTCTACTGTGTGATTGCCCAGGTGATAGCCAGGATTGACTGTTAGGTTGTGTTCTACTGTGTGATTGCCCAGGTGATAGCCAGGATTGACTGTTAGGTTGTGTTCTACTGTGTGATTGCCAGGTGATAGCCAGGATTGACTGTTAGGTTGTGTTCTACTGTGTGATTGCCCAGGTGATAGCCAGGATTGACTGTTAGGTTGTGTTCTACTGTGTGATTGCCAGGTGATAGCCAGGATTGACTGTTAGGTTGTGTTCTACTGTGTGATTGCCCAGGTGATAGCCAGGATTGACTGTTAGGTTGTGTTCTACTGTGTGATTGCCCAGGTGATAGCCAGGATTGACTGTTAGGTTGTGTTCTACTGTGTGATTGCCCAGGTGATAGCCAGGATTGACTGTTAGGTTGTGTTCTACTGTGTGATTGCCCAGGTGATAGCCAGGATTGACTGTTAGGTTGTGTTCTACTGTGTGATTGCCAGGTGATAGCCAGGATTGACTGTTAGGTTGTGTTCTACTGTGTGATTGCCCAGGTGATAGCCAGGATTGACTGTTAGGTTGTGTTCTACTGTGTGATTGCCAGGTGATAGCCAGGATTGACTGTTAGGTTGTGTTCTACTGTGTGATTGCCAGGTGATAGCCAGGATTGACTGTTAGGTTGTGTTCTACTGTGTGATTGCCAGGTGATAGCCAGGATTGACTGTTAGGTTGTGTTCTACTGTGTGATTGCCAGGTGATAGCCAGGATTGACTGTTAGGTTGTGTTCTACTGTGTGATTGCCCAGGTGATAGCCAGGATTGACTGTTAGGTTGTGTTCTACTGTGTGATTGCCCAGGTGATAGCCAGGATTGACTGTTAGGTTGTGTTCTACTGTGTGATTGCCAGGTGATAGCCAGGATTGACTGTTAGGTTGTGTTCTACTGTGTGATTGCCAGGTGATAGCCAGGATTGTCACTGAGACATGTACTGGATGTCATAAGGTGAATGCACCAATTTGTAAGTCGCTCTGGATAAGAGCGTCTGCTAAATGACTTAAATGTAATGTAAATGTAATGTAAATGTAATGTACGTGGTTTGTTGCCCCTCTATTGATATGATGTCATGGACCCGTTGTGTTGCCAGGTGACCACAGAGCCCCCCGAGGCGCCTCTCTACCCAGCTGAGGAGCTGTATGGCATCGTAGGAGCCAACCTCAAACGCAACTTTGACGTCAGAGAGGTACCCCCCCCCTCCATGTTTATTAATGTACTTATTATGGGAGTCCAAGGGGTCTGGATGAGCTGAAACCCCCTATTGTACTGGTTCATTGTTATTATGGGAGTTCAAGGGGTCTGGATGAGCTCAAACCCCCTATTGTACTGGTTCATTGTTATTATGGGAGACCAAGGGGTCTGGATGAGCTCAAACCCCCTATTGTACTGGTTCATTGTTATTATGGGAGACCAAGGGGTCTGGATGAGCTCAAACCCCCTATTGTACTGGTTCATTGTTATTATGGGAGACCAAGGGGTCTGGATGAGCTGAAACCCCCTATTGTACTGGTTCATTGTTATTATGGGAGTTCAAGGGGTCTGGATGAGCTGAAACCCCCTATTGTACTGGTTCATTGTTATTATGGGAGACCAAGGGGTCTGGATGAGCTGAAACCCCCTATTGTACTGGTTCATTGTTATTATGGGAGACCAAGGGGTCTGGATGAGCTCAAACCCCCTATTGTACTGGTTCATTGTTATTATGGGAGACCAAGGGGTCTGGATGAGCTCAACCCCCCTATTGTACTGGTTCATTGTTATTATGGGAGACCAAGGGGTCTGGATGAGCTGAAACCCCCTATTGTACTGGTTCATTGTTATTATGGGAGTCCATGTCCCACAAGGGCATTTTAAATTAACTGTAAGGTTGTGTTATAATATATTTAATATGTTCTACTGTGTGATTGCCAGGTGATAGCCAGGATTGACTGTTAGGTTGTGTTCTACTGTGTGATTTCCAGGTGATAGCCAGGATTGTCGATGGCAGCCGGTTTGATGAGTTCAAAGCCTTCTACGGAGATACGGTGGTCACAGGTGAGTACTAGAGGCTGGTCGCTATCAGTTTATACTACCTGGGGTTTAGGCTGGTCGCTATCAGTTTATACTGCCTGGGGGTTTAGGCTGGTCGCTATCAGTTTATACTACCTGGGGTTTAGGCTGGTCGCTATCAGTTTATGCTACCTGGGGTTTATACTACCTGGGGGTTTAGGCTGGTCGCTATCAGTTTATGCTACCTGGGGGGTTTAGGCTGGTCGCTATCAGTTTATACTACCTGGGGGTTTAGGCTGGTCGCTATCAGTTTATGCTACCTGGGGTTTATACTACCTGGGGGTTTAGGCTGGTCGCTATCAGTTTATACTACCTGGGGTTTAGGCTGGTCGCTATCAGTTTATGCTACCTGGGGTTTATACTACCTGGGGGTTTAGGCTGGTCGCTATCAGTTTATGCTACCTGGGGGGTTTAGGCTGGTCGCTATCAGTTTATACTACCTGGGGGTTTAGGCTGGTCGCTATCAGTTTATGCTACCTGGGGTTTATACTACCTGGGGGTTTAGGCTGGTCGCTATCAGTTTATACTACCTGGGGGTTTAGGCTGGTCGCTATCAGTTTATGCTACCTGGGGGGTTTAGGCTGGTCGCTATCAGTTTATACTACCTGGGGTTTAGGCTGGTCGCTATCAGTTTATACTACCTGGGGTTCAATACATAGAGTTAAGAAAAGATTTACTAAATAAACTAAAGTACATTTTTTTTAAATAAAAAGTACCACAACTTGAGACTCTCGGCTCCACTACAACCCTGTCGATGTTAATGGGGGCGTGTTCGGCCCGCTCCACTACAGCCCTGTCGATGTTAATGGGGCCTGTTCGGCCCGCTCCACTACAGCCCCGTCGATGTTAATGGGGGCGTGTTCGGCCCGCTCCACTACAGCCCTGTCGATGTTAATGGGGGCGTGTTCGGCCCGCTCCACTACAGCCCCGTCAATGTTAATGGGGGCGTGTTCGGCCCGCTCCACTACAACCCTGTCGATGTTAATGGGGGCGTGTTCGGCCCGCTCCACTACAGCCCTGTCGATGTTAATGGGGGCGTGTTCGGCCCGCTCCACTACAGCCCCGTCGATGTTAATGGGGGCGTGTTCGGCCCGCTCCACTACAGCCCCGTCGATGTTAATGGGGGCGTGTTCGGCCCGCTCCACTACAGCCCCGTCGATGTTAATGGGGGCGTGTTCGGCCCGCTCCACTACAGCCCCGTCGATGTTAATGGGGCCTGTTCGGCCCGCTCCACTACAGCCCCGTCGATGTTAATGGGGGCGTGTTCGGCCCGCTCCACTACAGCCCCGTCGATGTTAATGGGGGCGTGTTCGGCCCGCTACACTACAGCCCCGTCGATGTTAATGGGGGCGTGTTCGGCCCGCTCCACTACAGCCCCGTCGATGTTAATGGGGCCTGTTCGGCCCGCTCCACTACAGCCCCGTCGATGTTAATGGGGGCGTGTTCGGCCCGCTCCACTACAGCCCCGTCGATGTTAATGGGGGCGTGTTCGGCCCTCATTTTCCTGTAGCTCCTTTAGCATCCGTCATCTGACCTCTTCCGTATTGAGCGAGTCACTGGTAATTACTGTTTAGTTTTAGCCTTTAAGCAGGAATCAGGAGGATAGAATTATGGTCAGATTTGCCAAATGGAGGGCGAGGGAGAGCCGATTTGTGTTAGAGCCGATTTGGACATATTTGTATAAAAGACCGAACATATGGAGCTCCATGTATATTTGCGTTAATATATTAAATATGAATGTAAATGATGAAATATTAGGTACGTACCTTTATGATTTATATTTACCCGATTGAGATATATTAATTTGTTGTTAGTGTAACTCGGACATTTGGCCCCCCCTCTTGCCTGTTCATTGTATTGTGGTAAGTGTGTTAGGATAAAGGCAGGAAGTTGGGCCTTCGGGAGAGGGAGTCCTTGCTAGATGCGGGAGCGGTATAGTTTTTTGACCATACAGACATACAGACATAGACATACAGGTCATAATATGTATTTTCCATATCAAGTATTATGTGCTTTAAGTTGATTGGAGACTCATTTATTTGTTAGATATAAGAAGAATAAACATTTTTGTTGCACCATATCCCTGGATGTCATTGAATGTTTGGCCGTTTGGAAAACTTGAGTGTGGACTGTATGCGTACCAAACAACCCCGCTTCAGGCTTGGGCAGTGGCTATGGTAAAGACGAAAGGAAGCCACTACAGAGAGCTTTGTATGAGTCTCTGTGTGTAGTTCAGCCTCACCCATTGCGGACAGGTGTATAAAATCAAGCACACAACCATGCAATCTCCATAGACAAACATTGCCAGTAGAATAGCCTTACTGAACAGCTCAGTGACTTTCAATGTGGCACCGTCATAGGATCCCACGTTTCCAACAAGTCAGTTTGTCAAATTTCTGCCCTGCTAGAGCTGCCCCGGTAAACTATAAGTGATTGTGAAGTGGAAACGTCTATGAGCAACAACGGCTCAGCCGTGAAGTGGTAGCCCACACAAGCTCACAGAACGGGACCACCGAGTGCTGAAGCATGTAGCGCGGTTGTCCTCGGTTGTAACGGCCACTACCGAGTTCGTAACTGCCTCTGGAAGCCACTTCAGCACAAGAACTGTTCGTCAGGAGCTTCATGAAATGGGTTTCCATGGCAGAGCAGCAGCACACAAGCCTAAGATCACCATACATAATACCAAGCGTCAGCTGGAGTGGTGTAAAGCTCGCCACCATTGGACTCTGGAGCAGTGGAAACACGTTCTCTGGAGTGATGAATCGCTCTTCTCCATCTGGCAGTCTGACGGACAAACCTGGGTTTGGTGGATGCCAGGAGAACGCTACCTGCCCCAATGCACAGTGCCAACTGTAATGTTTGGTGGAGGAATAATGATCTGGGGCTGTTTTTCATGGTTCAGGACCTTTAGTTCCAGTGAAGGAACCTCTTAAAGCTACAGCATACAATGACATTCTAGATGATTCTGTGCTTCCAACTTTGTGGCATCAGTTTGGGGAAGGCCCTTTCCTGTTTCAACATGACAATGCCCTCGTGCACAAAGCGAGGTCCATACAGAAATGGTTTGTCAAGATCGGTGTGGAAGAACTTGACTGACATTCACAGAGCCCCGACCCATATTAACGACCATGATTTTTGGAAGGAGATGTTGGACTAGCAGGTGTCCACATACTTTTGGTCATGTGGTGAACATCCACAGTACAGAACCTTAAAGTACAGCCAGTATTTGGATATAACCCTGCATGTGTTGAGGGACAACGTGTTGTTGAAGAACAGGTGTGATTAGCCCTGCGTGTCGTTGAAGAACAGGTGTGATTGATTCATTCTCATGTCTGTTCACAGGGTTCTCCAGGATATTTGGTTACCCTGTTGGAATCATTGGTAACAATGGAGTCCTGTTCTCAGAGTCTGCTAAGAAAGTAAGTTTATGCCATTGAAGTTGATCTGTCACACGATGACAGAGAAGTAGAATATTTTAGTTCACAGTAAAATAACCAGTATGTACATCATGACTTCTGCATTACTGTGCTCCAGGCAACTCATTTCATAGAGTTATGCTGTCAAAGAAACATTCCACTTCTCTTTCTCCAAAACATCACGGGTAAGTACAGACGAGAGGGATTCCCTCTACAACACATGGCTGGCAGGGGGTATGAAGTTCAATGGGGCATCTTTTTGTTTTGTGCTCTGACCCTGTGTCACTCTCTGTCCTCCTCCCCCTCTATCCTCCTCCCCTCTCTGTCCTCCTCCCCTCTCTGTCCTCCTCCCCTCTCTGTCCTCCTCCCCTCTCTGTCCTCCTCCCCTCTCTGTCCTCCTCCCCTCTCTGTCCTCCTCCCCTCTCTGTCCTCCTCCCCTCTCTGTCCTCCCCCCTCTCTGTCCTCCTCCCCTCTCTGTCCTCCTCCCCCTCTCTGTCCTCCTCCCCTCTCTGTCCTCCTCCCCCTCTGTCCTCCTGCCCCTCTGTCCTCCTCCCCTCTCTGTCTCTCTCTGCAGGCTTCATGGTGGGCAGGGAGTACGAGGCAGGTGGCATCGCCAAGGACGGGGCTAAGATGGTCACGGCGGTTGCGTGTGCCAACGTGCCCAAGATCACGGTGATCATCGGCGGCTCGTACGGAGCGGGCAACTACGGCATGTGTGGCAGAGCCTACAGGTACACCCTACACACTACATAGTACACACTACAGGTACACCCTACACGCTACATAGTACACACTACAGGTATACCCTACACACTACATAGTATACCCTACACACTACATAGTACACACTATAGGTATACCCTACACACTACATAGTACACCCTACACACTACATAGTATACACTACACACTACATAATACACCCTACACACTACATAGTACACACTACAGGTATACCCTACACACTACATAGTACACACTACAGGTATACCCTACACACTACATAGTACACACTACAGGTACACCCTACACACTACATAGTACACACTACAGGTACACCCTACACACTACATAGTACACACTACACACTACATAGTACACACTACAGGTATACCCTACACACTACATAGTACACACTACAGGTACACCCTACACACTACATAGTACACACTACACACTACATAGTACACACTACAGGTATACCCTACACACTACATAGTACACACTACACACTACATAGTACACACTACATAGTACACCCTACACACTACATAGTACACACTACATAGTACACACTACAGGTATACCCTACACACTACATAGTACACACTACAGGTAGTACTACACTACATAGTACACACTACATAGTACACCCTACACACTACATAGTACACACTACAGGTACACCCTACACACTACATAGTACACACTACAGGTATACCCTACACACTACATAGTACACACTACACACTACATAGTACACACTACACACTACATAGTACACACTACATAGTATACACTACATAGTACACACTACAGGTACACCCTACACACTACATAGTACACACTACATAGTACACCCTACACACTACATAGTACACACTACATAGTACACCCTACACACTACATAGTATACACTACATAGTACACACTACAGGTATACCCTACACACTACATAGTACACACTACATAGTACACACTACATAGTACACCCTACACACTACATAGTACACACTACATAGTATACCCTACACACTACATAGTACACACTACATAGTATACCCATAGTATACCCTACACACTACATAGTACACACTACAGGTATACCCTAAACACTACATAGTACACACTACATAGTACACACTACATAGTATACACTACACACTACATAGTACACACTACATAGTATACCCTAAACACTACATAGTACACACTACATAGTATACCCTACACACTACATAGTACACACTACAGGTATACCCTAAACACTACATAGTACACACTACATAGTACACACTACAGGTATACCCTAAACACTACATAGTACACACTACATAGTATACCCTACACACTACATAGTACACACTACAGGTATACCCTAAACACTACATAGTACACACTACACACTACATAGTACACACTACATAGTACACCCTACACACTACATAGTACACCCTACACACTACATAGTACACACTACATAGTACACACTACAAGCCTACAGGTATACCCTAAACACTACATAGTACACACTACAAGCCTACAGGTATACCCTACACACTACATAGTACACACTACATAGTACACACTACATAGTACACACTACATAGTACACACTACAGGTATACCCTAAACACTACATAGTACACACTACATAGTATTCCCTACACACTACATAGTACACACTACAAGCCTACAGGTATACCCTACACACTACATAGTACACACTACATAGTACACACTACAGAGTACACACTACATAGTACACACTACAGGTATACCCTACACAATACATAGTATACACTACACACTACATAGTATACACTACATAGTATACCCTAAACACTACATAGTACACACTACAGGTATACCCTAAACACTACATAGTACACACTACATAGTATACCCTACACACTACATAGTACACACTACAAGCCTACAGGTATACCCTACACACTACATAGTACACACTACATAGTACACACTACAGAGTACACACTACAGAGTACACACTACAGGTATACCCTACACACTACATAGTATACACTACACACTACATAGTACACACTACATAGTACACACTACATATTATACACTACATAGTACACACTACATAGTACACACTACAGGTATACCCTACACACTACATAGTATACACTACATAGTACACACTACAGGTATACCCTACACACTACATAGTATACACTACACACTACATAGTACACACTACATAGTATACACTACATAGTACACACTACAAGCCTACAGGTATACCCTACACACTACATAGTACACACTACAAGCCTACAGGTATACCCTACACACTACATAGTATACACTACATAGTACACACTACAAGCCTACAGGTATACCCTACACACTACATAGTACACACTACAGGTATACCCTAAACACTACATAGTACACACTACATAGTATACCCTACACACTACATAGTACACACTACATAGTATACCCTAAACACTACATAGTACACACTACATAGTATACCCTACACACTACATAGTACACACTACATAGTATACCCTAAACACTACATAGTACACACTACATAGTATACCCTACACACTACATAGTACACACTACAGGTATACCCTAAACACTACATAGTACACACTACATAGTATACCCTAAACACTACATAGTACACACTACATAGTATACCCTACACACTACATAGTACACACTACAGGTATACCCTAAACAAGAAATCAGCTCCTAAGTGATTTAATATAACACATCAGTTCCTAAGTGTTCCTGCACATAATAGAGACACAAATGTAAACAAGGTTTGAAATTATTTTATTTTAGTCTGACATTACATCTGTTTTGGGATTCTTGCGGTCAATTTGAAGTCTAGAAATGATTTGTAATTTTGTTTTCCGGCCTCCATCCACTCAAGAAAAAAAATGTTGTGCGACTGAATCTAAATGTTGATCCCTGCCCTATATGGACAGAACTATTTTACTGAGGTTTGGTCCTAGGATTAGGTCCTTCTTTCCTGGTAGCTAGAGGGACCCTTGGTTCCTCATGTACAGTAAACAGGATGTCTCCTCCCCTCCTCCAGCCCCCGGTTTCTGTACATGTGGCCCAACTCCCGTATCTCTGTGATGGGTGGAGAGCAGGCTGCCACCGTACTAGCGACCATCACGAGAGACCAGCGGACTAGAGAGGGCAAGGAGGTCAGTATTACTCCACCATCTCTCAGTGGGTTAACATCTAGAGACCAGCGGACTAGAGAGGACAGGAGGTCAGTATTACTCCACCATCTCTCAGTGGGTTAACATCTAGAGACCAGCGGACTAGAGAGGACAGTATTACTCCACCATCTCTCAGTGGGTTAACATCTAGAGACCAGTGGACTAGAGAGGACAGTATTACCTCACCATCTCTCAGTGGGTTAACATCTAGAGACCAGCGGACTAGAGAGGACAGGAGGTCAGTATTACTCCACCATCTCTCAGTGGGTTAACATCTAGAGACCAGCGGACTAGAGAGGACAGTATTACTCCACCATCTCTCAGTGGGTTAACATCTAGAGACCAGCGGACTAGAGAGGACAGTATTACTCCACCATCTCTCAGTGGGTTAACATCTAGAGACCAGCGGACTAGAGAGGACAGGAGGTCAGTATTACTCCACCATCTCTCAGTGGGTTAACATCTAGAGACCAGCGGACTAGAGAGGACAGGAGGACAGTATTACCTCACCATCTCTCAGTGGGTTAACATCTAGAGACCAGCGGACTAGAGAGGACAGTATTACTCCACCATCTCTCAGTGGGTTAACATCTAGAGACCAGTGGACTAGAGAGGACAGTATTACCTCACCATCTCTCAGTGGGTTAACATCTAGAGACCAGCGGACTAGAGAGGACAGGAGGTCAGTATTACCTCACCATCTCTCAGTGGGTTAACATCTAGAGACCAGCGGACTAGAGAGGACAGGAGGTCAGTATTACTCCACCATCTCTCAGTGGGTTAACATCTAGAGACCAGTGGACTAGAGAGGACAGGAGGTCAGTATTACTCCACCATCTCTCAGTGGGTTAACATCTAGAGACCAGTGGACTAGAGAGGACAGGAGGTCAGTATTACCTCACCATCTCTCAGTGGGTTAACATCTAGAGACCAGCGGACTAGAGAGGACAGTATTACCTCACCATCTCTCAGTGGGTTAACATCTAGAGACCAGCGGACTAGAGAGGACAGGAGGTCAGTATTACCTCACCATCTCTCAGTGGGTTAACATCTAGAGACCAGCGGACTAGAGAGGACAGTATTACCTCACCATCTCTCAGTGGGTTAACATCTAGAGACCAGTGGACTAGAGAGGACAGTATTACCTCACCATCTCTCAGTGGGTTAACATCTAGAGACCAGCGGACTAGAGAGGTCAGTATTACCTCACCATCTCTCAGTGGGTTAACATCTAGAGACCAGCGGACTAGAGAGGACAGGAGGTCAGTATTACCTCACCATCTCTCAGTGGGTTAACATCTAGAGACCAGCGGACTAGAGAGGACAGGAGGTCAGTATTACTCCACCATCTCTCAGTGGGTTAACATCTAGAGACCAGCGGACTAGAGAGGACAGTATTACCTCACCATCTCTCAGTGGGTTAACATCTAGAGACCAACGGACTAGAGAGGACAGTATTACCTCACCATCTCTCAGTGGATTAACATCTAGAGACCAGCGGACTAGAGAGGACAGGAGGTCAGTATTACTCCACCATCTCTCAGTGGGTTAACATCTAGAGACCAGCGGACTAGAGAGGACAGGAGGTCAGTATTACTCCACCATCTCTCAGTGGGTTAACATCTAGAGACCAGTGGACTAGAGAGGACAGGAGGACAGTATTACTCCACCATCTCTCAGTGGGTTAACATCTAGAGACCAGTGGACTAGAGAGGACAGGAGGTCAGTATTACTCCACCATCTCTCAGTGGGTTAACATCTAGAGACCAGTGGACTAGAGAGGACAGGAGGACAGTATTACTCCACCATCTCTCAGTGGGTTAACATCTAGAGACCAGTGGACTAGAGAGGACAGGAGGACAGTATTACTCCACCATCTCTCAGTGGGTTAACATCTAGAGACCAGCGGACTAGAGAGGACAGTATTACCTCACCATCTCTCAGTGGGTTAACATCTAGAGACCAGCGGACTAGAGAGGACAGTATTACCTCACCATCTCTCAGTGGGTTAACATCTAGAGACCAGCGGACTAGAGAGGGCAAGGAGGTCAGTATTACCTCACCATCTCTCAGTGGGTTAACATCTAGAGACCAGTGGACTAGAGAGGACAGGAGGTCAGTATTACCTCACCATCTCTCAGTGGGTTAACATCTAGAGACCAGTGGACTAGAGAGGACAGGAGGTCAGTATTACTCCACCATCTCTCAGTGGGTTAACATCTAGAGACCAGCGGACTAGAGAGGACAGTATTACTCCACCATCTCTCAGTGGGTTAACATCTAGAGACCAGCGGACTAGAGAGGACAGTATTACCTCACCATCTCTCAGTGGGTTAACATCTAGAGACCAGCGGACTAGAGAGGACAGGAGGACAGTATTACCTCACCATCTCTCAGTGGGTTAACATCTAGAGACCAGTGGACTAGAGAGGACAGGAGGTCAGTATTACCTCACCATCTCTCAGTGGGTTAACATCTAGAGACCAGCGGACTAGAGAGGACAGGAGGTCAGTATTACCTCACCATCTCAACATCTAGAGACCAGCGGACTAGAGAGGACAGGAGGTCAGTATTACTCCACCATCTCTCAGTGGGTTAACATCTAGAGACCAGCGGACTAGAGAGGACAGGAGGTCAGTATTACCTCACCATCTCTCAGTGGGTTAACATCTAGAGACCAGCGGACTAGAGAGGACAGGAGGTCAGTATTACCTCACCATCTCTCAGTGGGTTAACATCTAGAGACCAGCGGACTAGAGAGGACAGTATTACCTCACCATCTCTCAGTGGGTTAACATCTAGAGACCAGCGGACTAGAGGGCAAGGAGGTCAGTATTACTCCACCATCTCTCAGTGGGTTAACATCTAGAGACCAGTGGACTAGAGAGGACAGTATTACTCCACCATCTCTGTGGGTTAACATCTAGAGACCAGCGGACTAGAGAGGACAGTATTACCTCACCATCTCTCAGTGGGTTAACATCTAGAGACCAGTGGACTAGAGAGGACAGTATTACTCCACCATCTCTCAGTGGGTTAACATCTAGAGACCAGCGGACTAGAGAGGACAGGAGGTCAGTATTACCTCACCATCTCTCAGTGGGTTAACATCTAGAGACCAGCAGACTAGAGAGGACAGGAGGTCAGTATTACCTCACCATCTCTCAGTGGGTTAACATCTAGAGACCAGCGGACTAGAGAGGACAGGAGGTCAGTATTACTCCACCATCTCTCAGTGGGTTAACATCTAGAGACCAGCGGACTAGAGAGGACAGGAGGTCAGTATTACCTCACCATCTCTCAGTGGGTTAACATCTAGAGACCAGCGGACTAGAGAGGACAGGAGGTCAGTATTACCTCACCATCTCTCAGTGGGTTAACATCTAGAGACCAGCGGACTAGAGAGGACAGTATTACCTCACCATCTCTCAGTGGGTTAACATCTAGAGACCAGCGGACTAGAGAGGACAGGAGGTCAGTATTACCTCACCATCTCTCAGTGGGTTAACATCTAGAGACCAGCGGACTAGAGAGGACAGTATTACCTCACCATCTCTCAGTGGGTTAACATCTAGAGACCAGCGGACTAGAGGACAGGAGGTCAGTATTACTCCACCATCTCTCAGTGGGTTAACATCTAGAGACCAGCGGACTAGAGAGGACAGGAGGTCAGTATTACCACACCATCTCTGTGGGTTAACATCTAGAGACCAGCGGACAAGAGAGGACAGGAGGTCAGTATTACTCCACCATCTCTCAGTGGGTTAACATCTAGAGACCAGCGGACTAGAGAGGACAGGAGGTCAGTATTACTCCACCATCTCTCAGTGGGTTAACATCTAGAGACCAGCGGACTAGAGAGGACAGGAGGTCAGTATTACCTCACCATCTCTCAGTGGGTTAACATCTAGAGACCAGCGGACTAGAGAGGTCAGTATTACCTCACCATCTCTCAGTGGGTTAACATCTAGAGACCAGCGGACTAGAGAGGACAGGAGGTCAGTATTACTCCACCATCTCTCAGTGGGTTAACATCTAGAGACCAGCGGACTAGAGAGGACAGTATTACCTCACCATCTCTCAGTGGGTTAACATCTAGAGACCAGCGGACTAGAGAGGACAGTATTACCTCACCATCTCTCAGTGGGTTAACATCTAGAGACCAGCGGACTAGAGAGGACAGGAGGACAGTATTACCTCACCATCTCTCAGTGGGTTAACATCTAGAGACCAGCGGACTAGAGAGGACAGTATTACTCCACCATCTCTCAGTGGGTTAACATCTAGAGACCAGCGGACTAGAGGACAGTATTACTCCACCATCTCTCAGTGGGTTAACATCTAGAGACCAGCGGACTAGAGAGGACAGTATTACCTCACCATCTCTCAGTGGGTTAACATCTAGAGACCAGCGGACTAGAGAGGACAGTATTACTCCACCATCTCTCAGTGGGTTAACATCTAGAGACCAGCGGACTAGAGAGGACAGTATTACTCCACCATCTCTCAGTGGGTTAACATCTAGAGACCAGCGGACTAGAGAGGTCAGTATTAACAGACCATCTCTCAGTGGGTTAACATCTAGAGACCAGCGGACTAGAGAGGACAGGAGGTCAGTATTACCTCACCATCTCTCAGTGGGTTAACATCTAGAGACCAGCGGACTAGAGGACAGGAGGTCAGTAATTACTCCACCATCTCTCAGTGGGTTAACATCTAGAGACCAGCGGACTAGAGAGGACAGTATTACCTCACCATCTCTCAGTGGGTTAACATCTAGAGACCAGCGGACTAGAGAGGACAGTATTACCTCACCATCTCTCAGTGGGTTAACATCTAGAGACCAGCGGACTAGAGGACAGGAGGTCAGTATTACTCCACCATCTCTCAGTGGGTTAACATCTAGAGACCAGCGGACTAGAGAGGACTAGTATTACTCCACCATCTCTCAGTGGGTTAACATCTAGAGACCAGCGGACTAGAGAGGACAGGAGGACAGGAGGTCAGTATTACCCACCATCTCTCAGTGGGTTAACATCTAGAGACCAGCGGACTAGAGAGGACAGGAGGTCAGTATTACTCCACCATCTCTCAGTGGGTTAACATCTAGAGACCAGCGGACTAGAGAGGACAGGAGGTCAGTATTACTCCACCATCTCTCAGTGGGTTAACATCTAGAGACCAGCGGACTAGAGAGGACAGGAGGTCAGTATTACCTCACCATCTCTCAGTGGGTTAACATCTAGAGACCAGCGGACTAGGAGGTCAGTATTACTCCACCATCTCTCAGTGGGTTAACATCTAGAGACCAGCGGACTAGAGAGGACAGTATTACCTCACCATCTCTCAGTGGGTTAACATCTAGAGACCAGCGGACTAGAGAGGACAGGAGACAGTATTACCTCACCATCTCTCAGTATTACTCACCATCTCTCAGTGGGTTAACATCTAGAGACCAGCGGACTAGAGAGACAGAGGACAGTATTACCTCACCATCTCTCAGTGGGTTAACATCTAGAGACCAGCGGACGGTATTACTCCACCACCACTCACCAGTGGGTTAACATCTAGAGACCAGCGGACTCCACCATCTCTCAGTGGGTTAACATCTAGAGACCAGTATTATTACTCACCATCTCTCAGTGGGTTAACATCTAGAGACCAGCGGACTAGAGAGGACAGTATTACTCCACCATCTCTCAGTGGGTTAACATCTAGAGACCAGCGGACTAGGAGGACAGTATTACCTCACCATCTCTCAGTGGGTTAACATCTAGAGACCAGCGGACTAGAGAGGACAGTATTACCTCACCATCTCTCAGTGGGTTAACATCTAGAGACCAGCGGACTAGAGACAGTATTACTCACCATCTCTCAGGGGTTAACATCTAGAGACCAGCGGACTAGAGAGGACAGTATTCTCACCATCTCTCAGTGGGTTAACATCTAGAGACCAGAGACCAGCGGACTAGAGAGGACAGGAGGTCAGTATTACTCCATCATCTCTCAGTGGGTTAACATCTAGAGACCAGCGGACTAGAGAGGACAGTATTACCTCACCATCTCTCAGTGGGTTAACATCTAGAGACCAGCGGACTAGAG